>NC_072731.1:75391493-75438499 GCF_026930045.1 Uloborus diversus | reverse complement strand
GAGTCTTAAAAAAGAGAGAGCGAATCTCAGCTCCGATCGCTATTAAATAGTCTGTCCTCATCATTATTCACATCAATGCCCTCACGTCCACGCAACCAATGAGGATGCACCAAGTGGCAGAGACGCCTCCCTGATAAGCCAATGGCGGGAGTCTGTTACGTCACACTTCCGATCCGATCACTCACTTCCGATTCACTCGGATCGTTGGTCCGAAAAAGCATCGGTTGATTATCGTGAAGTTCAGTTACCTGGGCAAAAGTAAGTGTAGAGATATTTGTAGAAATTCTATTTCTAACAATGCCCCTCCTCTCTACATCTTACAAGAAACAGCTAATAAAAATTTTTTTCAAAAAAAACATCTTTGGCTTCTAGTTTCACAAATCCATTCTATAACTTTATAGAAAAGTGAAAATATAACAATAATTAAGCATAATACAAAACATCGTTCGGCGATATAACACATTCCATCAGGACGAAAATACATGCATCCAATCGCAAATTACAATCCAGACTTTAATCTAAAACTCGAGAAGAAAAAAAAACATTTGCAAAGACACAAGTATAAACACATTCGTAATAAAGTATGCAAAAAAAGTGTACATATTAAATTTTTAGCTAATTACTACAGTGTATATTAGCGCTGTAATTTGCAAAAAAAATTCTAACATGAAAATTCAACACTCTAAAATTTCTCATTTAAATTCGATTGTATAATAAAATTTCGCGAATATTTCATTTTTGAGAAAATTACACAATACAGAAAAGTATTTCCAAATACATTAAAAAATTTCCTGATACAATGTCGAAATTACATCTTTAAAATTGAATATTCATCGTTAGCAAAAGTGATGAATGAAAAACTGTTTCACAAAATTTTACAAGTTCAGTTCCAGAAAGTGGTTTTGTAAATACGTCAGCTTGGTTTTCTTTACTTCTTACAAAATTAATGCAGAAAATTTCTTGATAAATTAAGTCCCTCACAAAAAATAATTTAACATCGATGTGCTTCGTTCTATAATTTTCAATTGGGGATTTACAGAAATATATCGTGGCCTGATAATCCGCATACAATATTGATTTTACTTTCTGGCTATTGGTAATTCCAAAGTTAATGCACTCATCTAAAATTCTGTCAAACCATAGCAATTCTTTTGCTGTTTCCGTAAGTGCAACGAATTCTGATTCCATGGTTGACAAGCATATGCTTTTTTCTTTGAACGTACGCCAAGAAATCGGAGCATTATCAAGTGAAATTATTTGTCCCCCTAAGGAAGTTCTATCATCTTTGTTACTGGCGAAATCAGCATCGCTAAATCCCACGATTTGTAATTTGTTACATTTTAGACTGAGTTTGAAATCTTTAGTGTGAGACACGTAACCTAATAATTTAAGTAATCCTCCCCAATGAAACATTCCAGGATTTGACTGAAATTGGCTGAATATGTTTACGGCGTAGCAAATATCCGGTCTGGTCCGGTTTGCAATAAATGCGAGACAACCTAACAAATTTCTATAAGGAATTTTAGACATTTCAAGTTTTTCAACTTTCTGATTGAGGACAATTTGAATTGGAATAAACTATACCTTTACTTATAGGTAATGAAGAAATTGGAAAGTTAAAATGCCTAAAACGGTCACAAATTTCTGTAATATAATTTGTTTGATGCATTTTAATTTCATTTTCATATTCCTCAAAATTTACACCAAGTAGTGTCTTGGTTTTTCCCAAAATTTTAAGGTCAAAATGTTTATTCAACAAGTTTAAAACAAATTCAATATTTTTACTATTTTTCCCGAATAACACAATATCATCAACATATAATAAAAGTATTACTTTGGATTGAAAAATATAAACACAATTACACCTTTGAAATTTGTTAAAACCTATATTTGCTAAAACGCTGTCTATTTCATAATACCAATTTCGACCACTTTGATGAAGTCCGTAAATTGCCTTTTGAAGTTTACACACACAGTTTTCCTTCCCTTTTTCAACAAAACCGGGAGGTTGTTGCATAAAACACATCTTCTTTTAAAGGAGCATAAAGGTATGCACATTTTACATCGCACTGGACATTTTCCCACTTTTGAAAAATTACAAGAAATGCGAAAAAGAAACGGATTACACTAAATGATACAACTGGGCTGAATGTTAAATCGTACGAATCAAATTGAACTTGTTTGTGACCTTGTGCACACAACCTTGATTTCCACCTTACGATTTGGCCCTGTTCGTTTCGTTTAACAGTATATACCCATCTACATCCTATTAAATTTGCGTTTTCTGGAAGTGGTGTCAAAGTCCATACCTTTCTTTCCCGAAAAACTTTCATTTCTTCCTTCATGGAATTTTCCCAGTTTTCCCTCTGTTTTGACTTTAAAAATTGTTTGTAAGTATTGGGAATAATTATCTCTTCTTCATCTAGTCATAATTGAGAAAAATTCGCGCTCGTGGATTGACCATTAACTTCCCCTTCATACGTATTTTTACCTTGGAAATTAAAAATATGCGGTTCAAAAACTATAGCATTTCTGTTACAATACTTTCTGATATCATGAATGGATCTTAACCGTTTCGAACTATTGTTTTCGTAATAATACACATCCGTTCGCGATCCATCTTTCCGCGGTGCTATTTTTCTAAACCAAGTTGTTTCTTTTAGGGGTCTAACTTCTTCATCAATGGAACTTTCATCTTCCGACGTAGTGTCGATTTCGCGATCTGAACCCGTAGAATTTTCTACGTTCTGGGATTGGCTCGCATCTTCGTACACGGAACTTTCATCGTCTGAAAAAAAATTAGATTTGTCGTCAAAATGACAATGGCCCATCACCGCTCCACTGCGATTACTTTTAAATTCATTTTTATAGAATAAATTCTCATTAAAGGAAATATTAATGCTTTCTACAACCTTATCAGTTTCTGGGAAATAAACACGATAACCCTTCGTCTTAAAGGCATATCCGATGAGAACACCTTTTCTAGCTTTTAAGTCTAGTTTATTACGTTTCTGCTTCGGAATTCCGACGTAAGACACGATTCCGAATGGTTTAAGGTGTTTTACTGAAGGAATATTTCTCCCATAAAGCTCAAATGGTGTTTTTCTTTGACCCGAATGGCAAACTCTGTTCCAGTTGTAAACGAAGTGCAACATTGCATCTGGCCAAAACTTTTTATCTAGACCGCTTTCCTCAAGCAATACAGTGGCCCCATTAGCAACTACCCTGTTAAATACTTCACTGACACCGTTCTGTTCTGGACAAAAAGAGTTTGTTAATTCGTGAGAAATACCAGAATTCTTACAAAACTGTTGAAATTCATTATTGACATATTCCCCTCCGTTATCAGTTCTTATAGCTTTCACTTTACTTCCTAAAAATCTTTCAGCCCTCCTGATATGCTGAATAAGGATACCAGTTACTTGCCTCTTTTCTCTGATCGGATACAGCGAAACTCGTTTGGAATAGTCATCAATGACTGACACGTAGTATCTCTCCCCATTTCTTCCTTTTACGGGATATGGTCCCCAAACATCAGAATAAATTAAATCAAGAGGTTTTTCAGATTTAACTTTATTAATGGGTTTGAAGGATACCCTCTTAAATTTTCCCAATTTACAATCTTCACAATTAAATTTCCCCCCTTTGAATTTCGGCAAACCCCGTTCACTTTCTAAGTTGCTGGTTTTCTTTATACAATCAGCATTTACGTGGGCTAATCTTTTATGCCAAATTTCTAAGGATTCAACATTTGAAGATTCAACATTAACGATATTACGAGAAAAATGACTAGAGTTTTGTTTATCCTTCAAATTTACGTTATCGTGACTAGACTTTTGAAAACATTTATCAACATTTTGGGGTTTTACATAATATATACCATTATTTAAAAATGCTTTAAAAATAACACCTTTCTGGTCTGATACCGTCAAAATACCATTTTTAGCTTCAAATTTTGCCCCACCTTTATCAAATTTAGATCCCGAAATTAAATTTCGTCTCAATTTGGAGGAGTAAAGTACATCTTTTAAAACAATTTTTCTTTTACCAAATCTTAAATAAATATCCCCCTTTCCCTCAATCGGGAATGTTTTACCTTCAATGGCTACAGCCATTTCTTTGTTACTTAATTCTACAAAGTTCTAAAAAATATCTCTGTCCTTTGAGAAGTGGTGGGTGGCGGCACAATCAAAGATATATGAACTGGATCTATCCATTAGACAGTTTGCCTCACTTAAAAAGAAATCTTCATACTCACAAAAATCAGCCGATGGAGAACGGTGGTGGTCATCACTTCGCCGTTGAGAACCGCGCCTTTTCCATCTCGAACGACCTCTCCTTGGACTTAAGGGACGACTCTTTGCTTCAGGACAATACCTCTTGATATGACCAGTCTTTCGTCAACGGAAACACGTTACGCTTTTGTTGTAGTCCTTGTTTACTGCGAAAGTTGTCTTGGCTTGAATGTCAAAATCATCATTTCTCAAAGATAGACGATTTTCCTCAGCTACCAGGTCGGACACAATCTTTGAAAAAATGAAATCTTCATCACCTCTCCGCAGTATACTCTGGACAATTCCGTCGAAACAGGATGGGAGGTACCGGAGCAGTTGGAATGACAGAAATTCCTCCGAAAATGGGGTCTTGAACTCCTTTATACGATCGTAAATTCTCCTCAATCTGGCTGCGAATACGTTGATTTTTCTCGTTTTCTTCCATTCTAGATGAGGTTAACTCCGATAAGAGCTTCATCTTGATACTTCTGTTGTCTGGAAAGTAGTTTTCCCTCAATTGGTTCCACGCTTCGTGGGGATCTTCGGTATTCTCAATAATTTTCCTGAATTCATCTCCGACGTGTAGATATATCACGGCAATAGCAGATTGTCTCCTAGCTTCGAAATTTGCGACGTCTTTCGCGGTAACCCCTCTATCCGTGCTAATTTCGGGCTTGGTCTCTTTTCCAGTGACGATATTCCATAGATTCCGGTCGATGAGAACAAACTTCATATCACTGCACCAAGAAGAGTAGTTGTCGTCTTTCAATTTTTCTATCATTATGCTAGAGCACGCCATTCTCTAAAAATATAATTCCAAAAATCTTCGGCCCCTCCTTCACCAACAGTCTCTCAATTTCTCACAGAAAGCAAGGTTTTTAAAAAAAAATTTGCGCGTGAAATGTCAGTTATGGCAGGAATAGCCCATAACCATCTTGATACCATTGATGAATGATACCGCCTGTTAACTGTAATACTTCTTGCAGAGTTAGTGAAAGAACTAACATTTCATCTACTTTCTGTGAATAACTGATGAAGAGACTTCTTTAAAAATAACTAAAATTTATTAACACGTGAAAAAAGGTAAATATAATTGTATAAACATAACTGAAGCCAAAGGTAAAAAAAGATTAATTAAATGTGACTAGCAAGTTAGTTAAGCTCATCCTAATACGGCTCGCTAATCTATTACTACGATCAGCCAAGCACAGTCGGCAATCCGCCGAACAATACGAGCTCTACCCTAGCTACCTTTTACAGGACAGACATCACCGAACGAGTCTTAAAAAAGAGAGAGCGAATCTCAGCTCCGATCGCTATTAAATAGTCTGTCCTCATCATTATTCACATCAATGCCCTCACGTCCACGCAACCAATGAGGATGCACCAAGTGGCAGAGACGCCTCCCTGCTAAGCCAATGGCGGGAGTCTGTTACGTCACACTTCCGATCCGATCACTCACTTCCGATTCACTCGGATCGTTGGTCCGAAAAAGCATCGGTTGATTATCGTGAAGTTCAGTTACCTGGGCAAAAGTAAGTGTAGAGATATTTGTAGAAATTCTATTTCTAACAGAAGTTAATTGGGAGTGCGCCATTATCGAAACATCAAAGAACTGCTGCGGAACAATTGGTGGATGACTTCAAGCATCTGTTTTCATCTACATCGGTGGATGTTGGTCGTACAAATTTAACGCAGCATAGGATTTACACTGGAGAACACCCCCCTATTAAACAGCATCCAAGACGACTACCGTTCGCCAAGAAGGAAGAGGTTGAGACCCTCCTGGAAGAGATGAAGGAGAATGATGTAATCGAACCCTCATCCAATCCGTGGGCCTCTCCCATCGTCTTGGTCCGAAAGAAAGATGGCTCCACCAGACTTTGTGTCATTTACCGACGGCTGAATGAAATCACCAAGAAAGACAGTTACCCTCTTCCACGGATAGACGTCACCTTGGAAACTCTTTCCGGACACAAGTGGTTTTCGACCCTGGCTTGAAGAGCGGCTACTGGCAGGTTGAGATACACCCTGATGACCGAGAGAAGACAGCGTTTACAACTGGACAAGACTTATGGCGGTTTAAAGTGATGCCCTTCGGCCTCTGCAATGCACCGGCTACGTTCGAACGTCTTATGGAGACAGTGTTAAGAGGACTTTCCTACGAATCCTGTCTGGTCTACTTAGTTGATATCATCATCATGGGACGCAGCTTCGATGAACATCTGGCTAATCTCAGGAAAGTGCTGCAAAAGCTTAAGGAAGCCAATCTGAAGTTAATCCCGTCCAAATGTAAGTTGTTCCGCCGGGAAGTGAACTACCTTGGTCACATCATCTCTTCTACCTTGGTCACATCATCTCTTCTGAGGGTGTACAAACCGATCCGGAAAAGGTATCTGCGGTCAAGAGTTGTAGTCGTCCCGAAAACATCCATCAGCAACGAAGTTTCCTGGGGCTCTGCACGTACTACAGGAAGTTTGTGAAGGGTTTTTCCAACATTGCACGACCTTTGCATAAGCTGACTGTGAGCAAGCAAAAAGTTTGAATGGTCCAAAGAATACGAGGATGCATTTCTACGACTGAAGGACGCTTTAACATCAACGCCTATTCTCTCAAATCCTCAGCCTGAAAAATCCTTCATCCTCAACACTGATGCGAGCCATGAGGGCATCGGAGCTGTTTTATCCCAAGAAATTGACAGCAATGAACATGTCGTCGCTTATTGGAGCAAATGCTTATCAAAGTCGGAGCGAAATTACTGCGTCACCAGAAAGGAGTTACTGGCCATAGTGAAAGCTGTAGAACACTTCCATAATTACCTCTATGGCCGAAAATTTCTGCTTCGGACAGATCATGCCTCGTTAACTTGGCTTTTGAACTTCAAAAATCCGGAAAACCAGATACCCAGTGGATACAGCGACTCCAGGAATATGACATGCAGATCAAGCACTGAAAAAGATTGTCTCATAGTAATGCAGACGCTTTATCAAGGAGACCCTGTCCTGAGAACTGCCACTATTGTTCCCGAATCGAGAAACAGTATGGAACGACTAGCCCTAGTGCCTATCAGGTGACAGTGACTCCAACATCATCAGAACCTGATCCATGGAGTGACGACCAAGTTCGAAAAGATCAACTTGAAGACTCCGACATAAGATGTTCTGAAAGAAATACATAGTAGTGCGACTGGAGGACATTTTGGTGTCTTGAAAACCCTCAATAAAGTTCGGGAGCGCTTCTTCTGGAGCAAGGCGAAGGATGACGTGGAGAAGTGGTGCCATTCTTGTGACGCCTGTGCTGCTCGAAAGGACCGAAGAAGAGAAACAGAGCAGTGGCGGCTCGTGCCTTAATTTAGTGGGTGGGCCTGCAGTTATGTTTATGGGTCATTCTTCAAAAAGTGTAACTTTTCTGTCACACGGCTTTTACAGTAAAAACTTTAGGGAACAATTAATTTAACGATGATTTTTAATGTCATCTAAAATATATCTATTTAAACCTGACAACAATTTTTTAATTTTTTTTTTTTTTTTAGAAATTTTTTGGTTCACAACATGTGAATTCTCACCTTCGTGGCGTGTCATACACCTTGTGTGACTGTTTTTGTTGCTTAATAACTTGTTTAATTAAAAGCAGTGATGTTCCCTTCAATTTTCCTGAAGTTATACTCCCAGTAATCTATTAAGCACAATTTGTGTAACGTGAACATATACATAGTATGTCATAATATGAAATTTATGATTTTTATTTTTTTTATTTATGAGTAAAATAATTGGAACTTAGCTGGGCCATTGTTTATGGTTATTTCTAGAAGGTAACACTTTCTTGTAGGAATGAAAAAAAAAAGAAAACAAAAGGTTTCGAAATTGAAAAATATTTGCGTTCAAAAGTTACGTTTTCTGGAGAATGACCCTTATATGTTTACACAGATAAAATGATGAAAACAATGGTTAATAAACTAATGCTGAGGAACATAAAATGATACTTAGATCAGTTAATACAAACTTCAGATAGCCCTACAAAATTATACTAATTGATTTAATACTCCCAAACCTGTTTTTGTGCGGTGGATTAGAACCTCATAAAAACAAATTGTTCGTTTTAAAGATAACTTCGTTCATTTTAAAAAAACATTTTGTCTGTTTCATAAATAATTTTTTCAATTGAGTCTCAATCTGATTGAAATTTTCATATATCGCGGGGAAAAAAAATCACAAAAAAATTGTACAAAAAGAAATACCGCACAAAAACAGGTTTGTGTGTACATAGATTATATAGGGTGTTCCATTTTAACCAACAAGACCTTCTTTTTTGCAACCGTTTGTCCAAGATGCATACTTCTAATTGCAAAAGTGTTCAAAATCAGGTGCAAGGTTAAGGAATTGAAAGTTTGAAGCCAAAATAAGAATGAGTCAAATGATACAAAATTCAATTTTTTATGCGGGCCCTAGGTTCTCCAACTTATATTCAGGGAAATCATCACCATTAAAATGTAATTCCAACACAAAAAGTTTGACATTAGTACGACCAATGTTCACCCAGATATGAAACGCAGCGTTTCGTGACTTACACCACTTCACACTCACTGTCAATAATACCTTTTGAGGGAAAATATAGCAGTTTAAAAAGGCTTAAAATTTTTGCGTTCAAAACTGGTTTTTCAAATTGATTAATGTTTTGTACAGGGTGGCGACAGATCAGGGAAAAATCAGGGAACTTTATTAATCAGGGAAATATCAGGGAATTTTGAAAAAATAACAAAAAATCAGGGAAAATTGATTTTATCAAGAAAAAAAATTTTTTTTTCTTTAAAAAATTAAGTTCTCTAATTCCCTATGCATTTTCCAGCAATTATCTGTTCAAAAAAAAAATAATAATAATAATAAATAAATAAAATTAATGAGGTGCAATTATACACTGCCGCATATTTGCGCATCTTTTTTCCTCAACGTCAAAATATTGAATCTTACTTATTAACCACAGGATGAACTTCCTAAGATTGCTTCTGTGTCTGTTAGGTTGTTTATTTTACCTAGCTTGAAATTTCCTTTCACGCTTTCAATGCTACGTAAAATAAACAACCCTACAGGCAAAGAGGAAGCCTTCATTAATGCCTTAGCTCCTTTGCCTTTATTCCATTGTCTCGAAGTAATTAGCATACTGTAATCGCAATTTCAAGAAGAAATCTTTGGTTTTTGAACTGATACTACAAAAGCTTAAAAGTTATTGCTTCGTGTTTTTAATTAAATTGCTAAAATTAAACTTTCAATCAAAAAAACTTTTTTGCCGTTATACTATTTGCAGTTACCACAGATCATAAAGGTTTTCTTTTCTTCAGTCTTAAATGATACTTTTATTTTATAACCAAGTTGCATTCTTCTTTTATATATTTTGAAATTGCCTAATTGCTTTTCCTCTTTTTTTTTTCTTTCATTTCAATGTTGTTTGTTACAAAAGCAATCTAAGATTTTTTCGTTACATACTGAAATCATTTGAAATAGAGTTAACTTGTGTACTTAAGTAAATATCTTTATTTTTTTTATTGTTCAAATGCTGTTTTCATTCATTAAAACCTATGTTCTTGATTAGAGAAAAGCTCCCTATGAATGGATGTCAAATGGTTTCATCTTTTTTGCATAAATATGTCAGTTAGTTATATAAGAATAACTACATTGCTTCTATTCTTCTTAAAATTCTTATGCTAAGTGGTTTCTGGAAGTAAAGTTGTTTTTTAATTCTAATTTTCTATATTCTTTCCATATAAAAAAATTTAATATACTATTTTGTAGGTTTTCCCCCCAAAAAAATTTGACTTGATATGTTTTTTTAAACAATTTTATTAAAAAAGTAGCATCTTATTAAAAATATATCTTTAATTCAACAACTTAAAACGTTTAAAATACTGCATTTTATACAAACGTACAATGGATTTCAAGTAGAGCAAAAAAAAGAAAACCATTATCATTGGTAACATAAATCAGGGAAATTTGGTGAACTTAATCAGGGAAATCAGGGAAAAGTCAGGGAACTTTTTTTCACAGTTCCTGTCGCCACCCTGTTGTAGTGTTTTCGCGTATCACAGCATAAAATTTGCATTTGTTTTTGAATAGCATTAAAAAACATAAATACTTTGTTTTTTAACTTTGACAACCTATCATTCTTCTGAAAGGACGATAAGTTCCTATCTCATTTCTATCTGGTCCCTTAAAACTTTAAACTCGAATATCTCCTTGAGTTTTGGTCGCATAAATGTCAAATTGTTTCTGTTAGTAATATATTTCAATTGAGATTATTTCCCTAAATATAAGTTAGGAGACCTAGGGTCAGTATAAAAAGTTATTTTTAGTTTTTGACTGTTTTTTTTTTTTTTTTTTTTCGCTTTAAACTTTTAGTATCTTAACTCTGCATCTGATTTTGAACATTTCTGCAATTGGAAGTATGCACCTTGAACAAACAGTTGCGAAAATGAAGGTCTTATTGGTAAAAACGGAACACCCTGCATATTTTAAATGAAACACTCGGCTTCCCTTAGGCGATCGATTTGATAATAATATTAACAGCAGTAATAATAATAATATGTTGTAATAAAAATATTAATCTCATCAACTGTGCCAATCCCCTCCCTCCAAGAGTGGTGGCACACCGTCAAACATTAAGGAACCAGACTCTCAAAAAGAGAAAGACCCCTTACCACTAAAAACACCCCCGTGAAAAATGGTTTTGCTTGGTGAATTAAATTATTTTCAGGACAGGCATAAAAAGGTATTCAACAATATTTAAACAAAAAAAAATACTTTAATTACAGTATACGCATCTTGACATAACAATTCAAGCTACCTTAAAATTAAAACATGGATAACTGACAAATAGCTTCTAAAAGGTCCGTCTGAACAACAATAAAAATAAGTAAATGAAATAAAAGAAATAAACATAATATTTCTATTGCTGCATTTCTTACTAATCGACTTTCAAATTTAACTTATGTTTTATCATCATTATTAAATAATAATTTTGAGTAAGAGTGGTTGAAAAATTAATTACGGTCACACATATACCCTTAACAAAATATTTAATCGACTAGTTATAGGCACATTAGCTTGAAAGGATCTTAAATATTTTAATTAATGTCAAAACTATACCTATCCTATATGATAGAAAAAAAAAGCTAAGGTACGTACCAATAGAACTGCGATCTGATTAAAAACAGTGGTGTCTGTTAAGAAGGGTTTTACTTAAATAATAATTTATTTTTAGCCACATATTTTATAGAAAATCAGCAGTCAATTGACTCTAGTTGTGCACAACCTGCGCCCCCTCAAGTACATTTAAAGTTTTTCTCTTTATTATTATTATTTTATTTATTTATTTTTTGAAAGAAAAGATTTTGAAGAGGGAAGAAAAAATAAATGAAACTTCTCCGGATAAGATCTTAACCCGAGATTGGCGCCACTAAAACGAACAGGAATGCTCACGCAGGGTATCTCATACCCGAGGATGTTTTTCCGTATTTTCAAGCTCAATTTTGTTTCAAAAAGGTTAAAAACGAAAATAAGAGAGAAGAGCTCAATTAAAAAATATATTTTAAGAAAACTTACATTCAATTTTCCATTTTTTGCAAATGCATGCCATATACTCCATACAAACGTGTTTGTCACATTTTTCACGGACAAATTTAGTTTTTCTGTCCTTTTTATAAGGGCATTTTGTACACCTTTTGTACCTTGGTTTTGCTTTTTTAACGGGGTGCAATGTCTTCACTAGATCCTAGTTTTAATTTCAAGTCCCTTGGAAGCATTGATAGCTGACTTCCAATAGCTGGCTTATTTTGAAAATTCGAAAGTTTTTTTTCGTTAAACGGTTGGATTTATGATAGCGTGGTTGCTGAGCGAGTTTGACGATAAACAATAGAGTTGCGGAATTATTTTTACATTTGAAAGAAATTATTTGATGACTTTTTTTTTGTTGTTGTTGTTTATTTGGCGAAGCATTTTAAATTGCAGTAAAAACCGCTTCAGTCGCTAAATCGAGTTTTAAAGCAACTGTAAATCTAATTTAATGATTTGACGAAAAGTTTTTAATTCCAAAGAAACTTTAATAGATGTGTTTTTTTTTTTTTTTTTTGGAAAAGGTGCGTACGCATTTTATACAAAGAAAAATGAAAATGATTATTTCGCATTAGAGGGGGAGGAGGCGTCAATTTTTTTTATTCAACGGACTTCCATTAAATTTTTAGCACGGGCATCGCTGTGCGGACTGCTAGTTAACAATAAGTCTACCTTGGGATTTTTGTAACAGAAAAATAAAGGAGTAGAATGTAAATGTTGTTCCTTAGTGTTCAAATATTTTACGGTATTCTCGAGCTTCTCAAAATAATGTTAGTTTTCATTATTTCCCTCTAAAAAGTGAATTGATTGTCGTAAATGGCGAAAGCGTAAACACAAGAAAACAAGAACAACAAATTTCGCATTTGCATGAAATTATGCTCGTTTGTTCGATGCATTTTTTTTTTTTCTTTTTTCTTTTTTTGAAAGAGGATAATGTTATACAAGGTGAAGCCGCCTGGCTTCAGGGGGGAAAACTAATTTTCCAGCAGTGGACTGTATATTGAGAATGTTGATTGCATAGATGAGCCGTGGTTAAAACAACAACAATTAAATTTATTTACAATTAGAGTATGAGCATAATATTAAAGTAAGACTAGGATACGCATGTATCCTTGCAAGGGATTGGGAGCCAGAGCCCTATGGCTGCATCCGCTAGCTGCAACGTTGGAAGTTCATCTCCGAGCCGAGGTGTGGATTCCCACGCTCCTCTCACAATGGGGGCTTTAGGGTTGCTTGGCAAAGCCAAGAGCCAAGACCCGAAGCGTTGCTCCTTATCGCTCGGGGGCCCGCGCAGAGGCGTTAACATGCCGCCCGGCGTTGCAATGTATTTATTACATTCAACAATTGAAAAACATAGATTTTACCTAAAAATCGAACAAATCCTTTACCAAAGTTGAACAATAATGAAAACAATAACATATGTGAAATACGATAGCATATTGAATAACATAATGAGCAATACAAATGAAAATTTAAAAAAAACTACAAACACAAATATTCATCCGAATAATAATAATTTCAATACTAAACATGTCTATTGTTCTATCGGCAACACACAAATTTTAGAGACTGATCTCTTTGTTAACCCAGTTTCTGTTCGTATAGATACAACTCTTACCTTTCCGTCAGGGCCGGGAAGGACTTCAACGATTCTTCCTAACAACCATTTATTTACTGGGAGAGTATCTTCTTTAATTAAGACCATTGAGCCAACTGTAACATTCTTTGTTTCTGATTGCCACTTTGATCTTTGTTGCAAATTGTTTAGATAATCACGCTTCCATTGCTTCCATATATATTGAACAAATTTAGTGATTCTTTGCCACTTCCCTAATCTATTTTCATTTAAATCTAACAGCTGAGGCTCAATAATTGAATTAATTGGCCGTCCAATAAGGAAATGACCTGGTGTCAAAATTTCTAAATCATCAGTTGCTGATGACAAAGGAGTCAGTGGTCGAGAATTCAAAATTGCTTACCTGATTAGTTACAGTTATAAATTCTTCATATGTCAATCTCGCATTGCCAATAGATCTCTTTAAGTGGTACTTGAAGGACTTTATACCTGCTTCCCAAATTCCCCCGAAATGAGGAGTTCTTGGAGGAATAAATTTCCACTCAATATTTTCGGAAGATAAATAGTTGCTTAAATATTCATCTGGTTTGCATACAAGATTGTAAAGACGCTTTAGTTCGGCGTGGGCCCCCACAAAGTTTTTTGCATTGTCACTGTACAGAATTGCGCATTTACCTCTTCTGGCAAAAAATCGTTTTAGAGAAGCTATAAATGATTCTGTCGTTAAATCCGAAACTACTTCAAAGTGAACCGCTTTAGTCGATAAGCACACAAAAATAGCGACATAAATCTTGTTTAAAACCCCTTTTCTCTGACCCTTATATTTTACGTAAAATGGGCCGCAGAAATCTACTCCAGTATGTTGGAAAGGAAAACTGGGGTTTACGCGAGTTTCAGGCAGAGATCCCATGAGTTGTTCCGTTAAAGAGGGATTTGCCTTATAACAAGTGATACAACTATGCACAATTTTTCGGCACTGATTCCTACCATTCAGGGGCCAAAATCTTTCTCTTACAAAATATAATAAGGACTGTGGTCCAACATGTAAATTCTTTACGTGAAAATGATTTATAATAATTTGAGTTAGCTTGTGCTTAGCAGGGAGTATCGCAGGATGCTTTTGAGAATAACAGAGGTGCGAATTACTTAAACGACCCCCTACTCTAAGGACGTTATTTTTATCTAAGAAGGGGTTTAGAGATCTTAATTTACTATTACCTGATACGAAATTTCCCCTTGATAAGTTCGTAATTTCCGTTTCGAATTCTGTCCTTTGAACAGCCTGAATAAGAAATGTTTCCGCCTTCATTAACTCTTGCGTCTTGATTGGGCCAGATGTCCTTTGATCTGGGTACCTGCAGTTTTGAATAAATCTAAACATAAAACTTAGAGTTCTCACAAGTTTTGTAAAGTTATTAGAGATTCCTAGAATGTCATTAAGAAATGAATTGTTAGCGATCGTAACAGTCAATGAAATGTTCGATAGTTCATTAGGAGTATGTCTCTCAGCTTCAATCTTGTTCCCCGAGTGTCTCCTAAACTCTTGAGAGTATTCTGCAACATCAGCTGGGGTGCAGATCTTAACAGTTGACAGGAGGATAGCTTTACGACTTGAAAGTAAACAAGTGTCTCTGTTCCCCCGCTCGAGTGAGGGGTTTTCAACACCTGTGTTGCTTGAGGCAAATTGTGGAGAAGAAATTGCGCTTCGTTCGCCATGGGGGTTGAGGATGAATGCATGGGAATTTCCGGTCAAGCTGTCCTTGTGTAGTAAAGAGTACAGTGGCTAGAAGGGATAGTGTGCCGTTCGCCGTTGTTCTGCGACGTTTTTTCTGTACTCGAAACCGAGCCTACTACTAGATGGCGCTCTATCCAACAGCGAGGTAAACTTCAGTGGTTTAACAGTGGCTAGAATGGATGTTGTTCGCTATTGTTTTTTTTTTTTTTTTTTTTTGCACTCTAAACCAAGCTTATCTAGTTTTATGATAATATATGTAAATGAACCAGTTGATAGAAATGTCAAGGAATTATCGACAAAGGCAGAAGCGTACCAAGGGGTTGACAGGAGTGGCTCTCGCCAGGGGTGCAGCAGCTGGAGGGGGGGGGGCATTTCGACTAATATTAAAAAAAAAGAAACTTAAACAGGTTTGTTTTGGAATTTTTTTTTTTTTAAATTGACCATACAAGTAGAAAAATACTTTTACAAAAAAAAAAAAAAAAAAAAAAAAACTGGCTAAAGAGCTAGAGCGGAAAATGAAACAATCCTTAATTCTGGTAATAATAATAATAATAATAATAATAATAAGGGAATTTTACCCCTCTCGTGAAATTCTATTCCGATTCATTAAGTTAGATAGACTTATTCACACAATTTCCTTAACTGGGAGCGATGGTGGAGGGTGTTTTATGCCGAATGATTCCGTTCTTCTTTTTTTTTTTCCGGGGAGGGGCGATATTTTGTAGTGAATAGTTTGAAGTGTATTGTTTTTCTTAGGCTAAGTCCTATTGTAAGAGATAATATACGCATAAAAAGTCTTATTTGAACAAAATATTGGGAGGCCTTAATTAGCGAATATGTATTTAGTACTTTTATTTTGCCTGTATGTAAATGGTCGTGCTTTTTAGTCAATTTCAGATTAGTCATGGTTTTTTTTTTTTTTTTTTTGCTTAATAACTATAATAGCATTTTTTAAATGCTTGGATTTTTATTTTATTTTTTTTAATTAAGGTTTTTTTCTTTCTTTTAGTAAATGTGTAAATTATGTTTATTGTACATTCTCCTAGTGGTTTCTGGTTTGAAACAAACTCTATTCAAAGTTAAAGGTGTTTTGAAAAATAATAGATACATTGCGCTATAAACGGAACGAACAATGTTGATTCGCATTTGGCTCAAGAACGTACATAACTTGTATTTATTAACGCATTGCTAATAGTATTGGTTTTATTAAATTTATGTGAAATGATGTGGGAAGAACTAAAATTTTTCGGGAGGGAAAAATTCTCAATTTGCTGAATGAAATCCCAACTGTACCAAATGATAAAATTCGAGCATGCACACATATACATATCATCTCCCAAAAAAACGTTTTTGGGAAGTCACAGTGACCTTCAGTGACTTCCCATCGGGGCCCCCTTGTGGGGGGGGGGCGAATTTCTGAAGTTCGCCATAGGCGCCAAACCCCGTAGGTACGCTATTGGACAAAGGCACTGTTTTGTGCCAACTTGGTAATACCGGATACTAAAAGAATGAAACTAAACCTTCATTGTTTCGTATTCCGTCTGATGAGAGCGAAAGAAAACTCTGGGAAAAGTCTATTCAGCAGACAACTCTCTGAATGAAATGTGCGTAGTCTGTAAACTACATTTCTCTGATACCTTAATCGAACGGAATTTTCGGCATGTGATAAATGGAGAAGAAGTATTAATTTCACGGGAATGATCCATTTTACATCCCGATGTGGTCCTTTCAAAATTTCAAAGCTTGCCGAATTAATTATCGTTTGAAGTATAAAAAAGACCACTTCCTAAAGATCGCCCATTCTCGCACGCAAGAAAGAAAAAAAATTATCTACGGATGAAAAATTTTGTCAGCCAACCTTTCTTATTGCTGACTGAACATCAAATTACCAGACTTTTGCACTGAAATAAAATTTATGAATAAAAATCACTGTAAGGTGTTTTCTGTCCACCCTCAAACTCGCCCTCTGTTGAAATTAGAGAGATATTCGAAAATTGAGAGATTTTTTAAAAAAAACTTATTTCTCAATTTAACAGGGGTGAAAAAATCGCGAGAAAGTCCCACATCAAAATATTTTTCG
Source organism: Uloborus diversus (assembly GCF_026930045.1). NCBI lineage: Eukaryota > Metazoa > Arthropoda > Arachnida > Araneae > Uloboridae > Uloborus > Uloborus diversus. The sequence goes on along the minus strand of NC_072731.1, from coordinate 75,421,233 downwards.
AGTCAGATTTCCTATAAGTGCGCGATTCTTACGCGCTATCCAGGGCAAACTAAGCTCTGGCATAAATACCTCCAAATGGTTGAAGTTGTTTCCGCCAATGGCTAAATTAGTAAGGTTTGCCATGCCAACATGAGGACCTCAGAAAAGGCTGCGGCCTAGCCCCCCCCCCTCCCCCTCGATGATCAGGCTTGGCTCTATCGGGAACCCTGCATCTTAACGACAGCAATCTATTTATTGCTCCAAATTTTTCTATTAAAAAGATGACTGAATGATTTTAAAAGAAAAATAAATAAATTCGAATATTTTCCGCATCTTCTTTTAGTGCTGAAAAAATGTGAAAAGTAAGGGAGTAAATGAATCTTCTACTTTCGCTCCGATAAACTCACAGCTACCTCGCTACCGATACTAGCGCCACCTCCTGGATGGCTTAGTTTCGGGTTCAGTTTTTTCGCACCGAACGGCACACTAGGTATTCTAGCCACTGTAGTAAAGAGTGGTGGCTTTGTGAGCACTGTCGGCAGCTGTTCTTAGATTTGCAATCTTGTACTCGGTGAGATAATCCAAAACAATTTAAGCACAAATTGTTTTTCCGCACTAGGTCATACCTTTGTTTGACATTTAGACGCTTGAATTCTTCACAATTATGCAGATTATGTGAATCACTGCACAATTTACAACTGTTCAATGGCAATGGCTTATTTACACTGCTTATAGATGTTTTTTGGGTTAATCTGGGTTCTATTTGTGAAGTGTATTGAATTTGAGAGTTCTCCAAAAAATGATGCCTCTTTTCTAAGAGTTGAACAAAATTGCTCCATTTTGGGAGGTCTGTAGAGGTTAAGGACATCTCAAATTGCTTTCGTGATTCTGCATCCACCTTTTGAAGAAATATGTTGAGGAGTAAAACTTCTGTAAAATCATTACATTGCAGATCCATTTGCCGGAGTGCACGCAGATGCTTATGAATCTTGTCCACAAGATTTCTCAGCTCATCTCCAGACTCATGAGTAATTTTCTGGATGTTTAACAGCTCTTGTATATGACTGTTCACAATTAGTCTCTTATTTTCGAACCTCTCAGTCAAGGCCTTCCACAGGGACTGGTAGGTATCATCTATTGTTTCTATTTCTTTGGCGCGGCCGATAAGTGAAGATTTCAGGTAATACAGTTTTTGTGAATCTGAGAGAGAAGAGTTACTATTGATGATGGAGTTAAATTGTTCTTTGAAGAGGAACCATTCTTCATATTTACCGTTAAATTTTGGAAGTGATATTTCGGGAAGACGGATACTGATTGTTGAGTTAGGTGGTGCATCATTAAAGGAGCGGGAACTATTGTTGACGAGCTGCTTGAACTTGCGCTTGAGGGCGACTTCTATTTTTTCTATTTCTTCTTCGAGTTCAATGAAAATCTCTTCATTTTCGTCCAATTCCTCATCCTTCAGCACTGAATAGTAATCCAATTTCAGCTGCTCGAATTTGGTTTTTAGAGCTTGCACATGTTCAAGTTTGCACTCGATTTCCGTCGAGTCCATTGCGTCGATATCACTTCCTATAAATGATAGCAACCGCGTGACTTGTCCTTTGAGACCTCCTCGTCTTCGGTTCAAAATGTTGAGGTCCGTCATCGTGTTACGTAGAAAGTCTGCTAAGAAATCAAATGCGCTGATTCTCCTCCGGCTCGCCTGGACCAAAAATGAAGCCGCCTGGCTTCAGGGGGGAAAACTAATTTTCCAGCAGTTGACTGTATATTGAGAATGTTGATTGCATAGATGAGCCGTGGTTAAAACAACAACAATTAAATTTATTTACAATTAGAGTATGAGCATAATATTAAAGTAAGACTAGGATACGCATGTATCCTTACAAGGGATTGGGAGCGAGAGCCCTATGGCTGCATCCGCTAGCTGCAACGTTGGAAGTGCATCTCCGAGCCGAGGGGTGGTTTCCCACGCTCCTCTCACAATGGGGGCTTTAGGGTTGCTTGGCAAAGCCAAGAGCCAAGACCCCAAGCGTTGCTCCTTATCGCTCGGGGGCCCGCGCAGAGGCGTTAACACAAGGTAATTTTTCTTTTTATTGTTTTGTGTGAATTTGTAAGAATATGGGTTTTTTCAATCTTAAGCTCGAAAAAAGGATTTGATAACATTAACAGAAGAATTAGGGCTTTCATCTCCGCCTAGTTTCAAGATAATTAATTTAACTAACCTTATTTTACGGCAGCATTTAGTTGGAATGGTCAGTATTCAAAATATGGTAACGGATCCGGTGCGACTTCCACTTTCTTGAAATGAAGACACAGTTCTTGATAAAAACACAGGAAATTTATTTACACTATGTACAGGAAAGATCGTCAGCAACTGCTAAATTATTCATCAGCAATTAAGCAATAATCACACAACACCGTAAACTCAACGTTTACACACATAATAATGCAGAGGAAACACAATAATAACAAGAAATATTACTAAACATTAAAAGCAAAAAAAAAAAAAAAATTATCTACAACTTTTATGTTATCAACCATGGTTGTTTACGTAATACTCATGAACTATGGCCATAGTATGGGGCTAACCGATCATAATGTACAACCCTAGGTTTTGCATTAGGTGATTTTTGGATCCTCACTACGACGTCATTCAGTCGGTTAAGGACTTCGTAGGGTCCATCCCAATGCGAGAGTAATTTGGGTGACAGACCTTTCCGTCGGATGGGATTCCATAACCTTCGTTGAATTCATGTCCAGTTGACCTTGTGTCGTATCGGGTCTTCATCTTCTCCGCCGCGATGCTGATTCGCTCTCGTGCGAAGTTATGAACGTCTTCCAACCGGGGCTGGAGATCCTGGATGTACTCCTCAGGCGATGAAGGCGCATCCGGAGGACGACCGAAGACGAGATCACAAGGTAGCCGAAGCTCTCGTCCGAAGAGCATCTGAGATAGGGCATGTCCGGTAGTCTCGTGGACAGCACTGCGGTTGGCCAGAAGGAACAAAGGTAGCTTCTTGTCCCAATCCTGTTGATTTCTGGATACCATAAGCAAGAGATTATTCAGGATTGTGCGGTTAAATCTCTCCAGCATGCCGTCCGATTGTGGGTGTAGTGGTGTTGTCCTAGTTTTCTCAATTCCGAAAATTTGACATAGGCCCTTAAACACATCAGAGATGAAATTCCTCCCTTGATCGTGAATGAATCTGCAAAGGTGTTCCATATCTCGAGATTCAATGTTGGACTAGAGTCTCTGCTACGGTGGTAGCTTCTTCATCTGGAATGGGATACGCTTCGGGCCATTTGGTGAAATAGTCGATGGAAACAAGAATGTATTTGTTCCCATCAGCAGTTCTTGGTAGAGGACCCAGGATGTCGATCCCAATTCGTTCGAAAGGAACTCCAACGTTGTACAGATGTAGCTTCCCTCTGCTTCTTTTCTTCGGTCCTTTACGAGCAGCACAGGCGTCACAAGAATGGCACCACTTCTCCACGTCATCCTTCGCCTTGCTCCAGAAGAAGCGCTCCCGAACTTTATTCAGGGTTTTCAAGACACCAAAATGTCCTCCAGTCGCACTACTATGTATTTCTTTCAGAACATCTTATGTCGGGGTCTTCAAGTTGATCTTTTCGAACTTGGTCGTCACTCCATGGATCAGGTTCTGATGATGTTGGAGTCACTGTCACCTGATAGGCACTAGGGCTAGTCGTTCCATACTGTTTCTCGATTCGGGAACAATAATTGCAGTTCTCAGGACAGGGTCTCCTTGATAAAGCGTCTGCATTACCGTGAGACAACCCTTTTCGGTGCTTGATCTCCATGTCATATTCCTGGAGCCGCTATATCCACCTGGCTATCTGGCCTTCTGGATTCTTGAAGTTCAAAAGCCAAGTTAACGAGGCATGATCTGTCCGAAGCAGAAATTTTTGGCCGTAGAGGCAATGATGGAAGTGTTCTACAGCTTTCACTATGGCCAGTAACTCCTTTCTGGTGACGCAGTAATTTCGCTCCGACTTTGATAAGCATTTGCTCCAGTAAGCGATGACATGTTCATTTCCGTCAATTTCTTGGGATAAAACAGCTCCGATGCCCTCGTTGCTCGCATCAGTGTCCAGGATGAAGGATTTTTCAGGCTGAGGATAGGCGAGGATAAGCGTTGATGTTAAAGCCTCCTTCAGTCGTAGAAATGCATCTTCGCATTCATTGGACCATTCAAACTTTTGCTTGCTCTCCGTCAGCTTATGCAATGGTCGTGCAATGTTGGAAAAACCCTTTACAAACTTCCTGTAGTACGTGCAGAGCCCCAGGAAACTTCGCAGCTGATGGATGTTTTCGGGACGACTCCAACTCTTGACCGCAGATACCTTTCTGGATCGGTTTGTACACCTTCAGAAGAGATGATGTGACCAAGGTAGTTCACTTCCCGGCGGAACAAATTACATTTGGACGGGCTTAACTTCAGATTGGCTTCCTTAAGCTTTTGCAGCACCTTCCTAAGATTTGCCAGATGTTCTTCGAAACTGCGTCCCACGATGATGATATCGTCTAAGTAGACCAGACAGGATTCGTAGGAAAGTGCTCTTAACACTGTCTCCATAAGACGCTCGAACGTAGCTGGTGCATTGCAGAGGCCGAATGGCATCACTTTGAACTGCCATATGCCCTGTCCAGTTGTAAACGCTGTCTTCTCTCGGTCATCAGGGTGTATCTCAACCTGCCAGTAGCCGCTCTTAAAGTCCGGGATAGAAAAGCACTTGTGTCCGGAAAGAGTGTCCAAGGTGTCGTCCATCCGTGGAAGAGGGTAACTGTCTTTCTTGGTGATTTCATTCAGCCGCCGGTAATCGACACAAAATCTGGTGGAGCCATCTTTCTTTCGGACCAAGACGATGGGAGAGGCTCAAGGACTGGACGAGGGTTCGATGACATCATTCTCCTGCATCTCTTTCAGGAGGGTCTCAACCTCTTCCTTCTTGGCGAACGGTAGTCGTCTTGGATACTGTTTAATAGGGGGTGTTCTCCAGTGTAGATCCTATGCTGCGTTAAATTCGTACGGCCAACATCCTCCGATGTAGATGAAAACAGATGCTTGAAATCGTCCACCAATTGTTCCGCAGCAGTTCTTTGAACTTTCGATAATGGCGCACTCCCAATTAACTTCGATTTCAAGGACTCAGAAGACACAGTCTCGGGGGAATTGATTCTTCTAATGATGCAGTTTACTGGAGTACAAGTTGCTAACACTTCACCTTTCCGGATATTCCTTAGCCTTTCATTCACGTTGGCGACTCTCACAGGAATTACATCCTTAGAAAGGTCCACAAGCGTAGATGCTACCAGCACTCCTTCTAGGCTATTGCTTAGGTTAGGGTATTCAATGAGTCCAAATCGAAAACTATTGGTTTCTTCAATGGAGGCAGGTATTAATGATTCTGACCTTGAGGGAATCCATAAATCTGTTTGGGCTATTATTTGATAAGCGGATTTTACATCATTTTCAACGTTGAAGATGGCTATGTCTTCTCTCATCGAGTGCAGTTCATTAGTCTTGAAGTCAAGGGTGAAGTCGTATTTCTTTAAAAAGTCCAATCCGAGAATGAAGGGGTCCGTGATATCAGCAACGAATGCCGTATGATGGTAGGTGGCATTCACAAACACTATTTCCAAGTCCACTTTACCCTCAATCTCAATTTTGTCACCTGTCACAGTCTGGAGACTTACGCGTGGCGATGTCCACAACAGTTTCAATCCAAATTCACGAGCCACATCTGTCCTAACGATTGTCACATTGGCTCCAGTGTCGACAATCAGTCTGCAGGGGTTCCCATTTACATGTGCGTAAATGGAAAGTCCATTACTCTAACGCTACTAGAAGAGGAAATCTGCAGAGCTCTGGTGGTGGTAATTTCCTTCCCTCGCGTAGCTTGGCGAGCCGGACAACTCCTTCGCAGGTGCCCTTTACTACCGCATTTCCAGCACTTCTGCTCTTGTTTCTTTTGGGCCGTTATGGTGTTCAGATGCCTTGCCAAGTCACCGAGTTGTCTCTCAAGTTCAGCGAGATGGGACGACCTGGAATCAGACTCATCAGCTTCCAGAGTTCGGATGGGTTGGCGATCCACACGGGTTGCTTGCTGGGCGGCCTCCAACTTCATCGCATACACAACAGCAGAATTCAGGTCTTTGACATCCGCCATCCGTAGAGCTTTCTGGATTTCCGGATCTCGAACCCCGTCGATGAAGTAGTTGAGTGCCAGGTTGTCTCGAACATCCGCAGGGCAGTCGCAAAAAGCAAGATGAGACAGTCTCTCGATATCCGCCGCAAGCTCTTGCAGGGTTTCCCCGGTTTTCTGGAAACGGGACTTCAACTGGAGTCGGCTGAAATCTTTCTGGCACTTCTCACCGAAGCGAAGCTCCAACGCAGATGTGAGGGCGGCGAAATCCAGGCGCTGGCTGTCCGGAAGGGTCTGGAGAATGTCCGCTGCGTCACCTCTTAGGGATGCTGCAAGATGACAGGCCTTGGTAGCAGAGTCCCATCCGTTCGCTTCCGCCACTATCATGAATTGAGTTTTGTAAACCTGCCACGAAGTTTTCCCATCGAATGTGGCAAGTTTAATGGGCGGTCGAGCAACCGATGTGGGAGCGCCAAACTGTACAGAGCTGCTTTCCGCGGTCGCCAATCTCCTTTCCATGTCCTTAATTATTTCTTCCTTAAATGAAGTAAATTTCTTGTCTTCTTCTTCCAACTTACTTTCCATATTGGCGATGCGCTCTTCCACAGTATCAAATTTTTCTTCCAGAGCATCGACTTAATCTCCCATGGCGGTTAGTTGATTCTCCATCATGGTTTTCATCGACGTTAAGTCACTTTTCATTTCATCTTGACTAATAGTAATTTTAGTAGTTAAATCACTATTTAACTGTTCTTGGTTAGTCGCCAATTCATTTTTCAATTGTTCTTGATTAGCTTCCAGTTCATTTTTCAATTGTACTTGATTTGCAGTCAATTCATTTTTTAATTGGTCTTGATTAGCCGCAATATCATTTTTTAATTGTTCTTGATTAGCCGCCAAACTTTCGGTCAAGTCACTTTTCACAGCATTAATTGCTTCCACACATTTTTTAATTGGTCATCCATTGCGCGAGTAATCACCATAAAAACAAAGTCTATAAATTCTAACAGTCTTTATGAAAAAAAATGTCCAAAGTCACACTTACTCCAAGAAAGTCCAGAAGAAGCCCCACGTTGGGCGCCAAATTGTAACGGATCCGGTGCGACTTCCACTTTCTTGAAATGAAGACACAGTTCTTGATAAAACACAGGAAATTTATTTACACTATGTACAGGAAAGATCGTCAACAACTGCTAAATTATTCATCAGCAATTAAGCAATTATCACACAACACCGTAAACTCAACGTTTACACACGTATTTACTTCCAAATACGAAAACAACACAGCGAAATGCCTCGCAATAAACAGAGCAAATACGCTCTCAGTTCAAAATCTCAATCGAAACTAAACTTTTTATCACGCGGGACGCCTTTATAAACATCGAAGAAGTTTCCACAACATTCTTACTGCTTCCCGAAATGCGTAGACCGTTATCAAATTTTATCAATGAAAAGAAAAGGAAATAGGGGGTCGTATACTTCAGCCGAATGAAAAGGGGTTGTATATTCATTACGGGAAACTATTTACAGGTTACGTTACTACAATAATTACTATTTACAGAATTTGTAACAATATTTTCTCGAATATATTATCTTCTTCTTCTTCTATCGCTTTGAGATAGCTGCTGCACTTTATCAAAGTGGATGCTTTATCTCTATTAATCCGGACTATATATTATCGTGGAACGAAATGAAAAATGTTTAACGCTGAGAATGGAGTGGTTTCCTTCAGTCAAAAGTACTAATTTTAGTCATTTAAATGGAGCAAAAAAAAAAATAAATAAATAAATAAAATAAATAAATAATTAAATAACATGGACCCAGAAAATACTTTCATTTTCCCAACAGTTTTTTTTTTTAATTAATTTTTTTAAATATCCGATTTTTCAAACAAGGCGTGGTCTTTATGACGTCACAAATGATGCACTTTGCCCCGTCTTTCTTCTACGTTTCCACGTTATGATAATCGAGCAGCGAATTAAAATTGCGCTTTACACTTAATATCAACCATATCGTTGCCAATACTTCTGAATAAAGATGCGAATTGAATATTTTGGACCGTGAATGGCAACACTGAATGGCATTTCATCATTTGTGAGGTCATCAGCAGAAGCGTTAAACGATGAAAGAGCACCAGTTTAAGTAATTTTTTAAAAATATTAAACTTAAAGAAATTATTTAAAAAATATTCAGATTCTATGTTTTTAAGCATGCTCTTTCCGAAAAAAAATACTTTTAAAATTTTGGAAACGACCCCATTTTCATCACCAAAATAGTGGCTAACTGAACTTTATTGCTTATTTTATTTTTATCAGCTGAAGAGTTTTACCAAAAATGTGTTTAGGGTAAAATTTTAGTATTGTGCAAGCTAAGAGCCCTTGGCGAGATTTCGAGTGTCAGTTATAAACCATTTTTATTTTTTATCATGTGTGGTTAAAAATGGTAGAAAGATTACAGAATTCGTTAAGTTAAAAGAAATAATGGAAAGATCAATTAAAAAGAAAACTACCACCTTGTATCTGTGAGAATTTTATTCATGATGCATGACAGAATTAGAAATATACGAAGCAGAAAAAATTGAAATTAAACGATTCGGCAGTTTGAGAAATAACTCAGCTACAAATGTAAAACAATTAGCGCTAGCGAAACAAGACAAAGAAGTATTATCTTCCTCTTTTGATAACACTGGTAAACAAAGGTTTTGTTACATGAAATATTTCTAGTGTTCTTATGGAATAATGGTTCAAATGAAAATGTAGTTCCATCAAGAATTGATACATATCGAATTCAACATCGTGGAAATGACTGCTTACAACTACGAACTACGAAATTTGCATTAATTTCTAACGTTTAGTAATGCCCCTTGAATTCTTATTTCTTTCTACGTGGGCCAGAATATCCACAAGACTTTAAAAATTAATTTAAAAAGAAGAAAACAAAAATGTCATGCATACAAACAAAAGTTACTGGGCTTATTAGCATTTTCTATGCTAAGCGTGCGTTTGTTTTAACTTTTTCATCCGCCATTAGACGGTGGCTGCAGTGCCCCCTATAGTTTGTTGGAGTTGCGACGAATCCACACACGGAACAAAATTGTAATATCTTTATCAAATCTACAATGTTAGCAGTTAACACTTGTGCAAGTAATAATATTAAATAGTACATCTATTAGTATGATGGGTCAGAATTTCAAATAATGGCTTTTTGAGCAATCACGATTGCTAATTGTTTTCATTTGACCGTCCTTAATGTCCGTCCTCTGCAGGCGCGACTCCTCCCGATAGCCGCTGCTCTTGGTCGGTGGCGTCCATGTCCTACACACACGCACGCTCATGCACACACACGCGCCTTTACACACATACACATACGCCAGCGTGCATACACACAAGTCTATCCCACACACACAAGCCTACACATTAGGGGGATCACAAAAAATCGATTTTCGAATTTCTTCCGCGGCACCCCCCTCCCCCCCCCCCTAAAATGTGCCAATGGACTAGAAAACATGATTTGCAAAGTTTCAGCTCAATCCGATAATATTAACACGTGCCGCAAAGAGACTAAAGTTACAAAAAACAAAAAATCGTAGTTTGTCTTCTTTAAAACCAAAAGTTTTCATCCTAGGAACTTCGTTCTGGTCTCATTTTATAGGAAATTTTATTCTCGATGAGATGTTGATCCATTTTTTTTAAAGAAAAGTTACAGAATGGTACTTGGCATTATTCAGGTCAAGTCATGGAAGATATCATCAATAAGGAATTTTCATGCAAATACCTAAAAGCATTTCAATATTCAATTACATTTATTTGATATTTGTTGATTTTAATTTATCCATCAAAAAGGCTTCATTTGGAAGTATTTTAAAAGTTAAATGCAACAAATTGCTGATTTAAAATAAATTAACTAAGTAGTTCAGAAGAGAAAGCAGTGTTAAAACTACAAAAAAGGAAAGAAAAAATCGAATGCATATTATTGCTTACACTGTTAAATTATACATCATTACGTTATTACTTTTCATTGAGAAGTTAAAGTGTTAATGGCTTCGATATGATAGATTTTGATGAATGGAAAAATGTGCCTGCATTCGGACATAACTTGTAATAGAAACTGTCGTTAGTTAGAAATTAGTTTTACACTTGTTTCAGCTGTGCCATTGACAACCCTTTGCTATCCCATTGACAACTGTTTACTATCATTTTAGCTTTTTTATAATACTAGCTTTTGCCCGCGGCTTCGCTCACGTTGATGCAGTTTATTTTTCAATTGATTCAAGTTAATGGTCATTACAGGCAGAGGTCAAATAGTTACTAAAACATTGTTTGTCTCTAGTTTCGCCGACATTTCAAATTGCCTGCCCCCTTAAATGTATCAAAAGGTATGATTAAAACTGAAAATTAGGGGGAAATAGAGTAAATGAAATGTTGGCAAAACTGAGAAGAACCCCAAAAATCACAAAAAATAAATCACGAAAACGTTCAGGAGTTGTAAAGAAGTCAGTTTGGGTAATTCCCAAAAAATCCAATTCGAGTGAGGTCAACTATTCTAAAATAAAGTGAATTAGTTCCCTTATAATTCCGATCTCCATCAAATACATAATATCCAAGCGCTACACCGGCAGTCTAAATTATTGTATAATGTGTAACTTCATACCGTAGAAATCGTCCCAAAATAGGGTCAACAATGATGCTACCCGAAATGTTTCCAATAAACAGTAAAAATTTGGCAATTGTTTGAAATTGTGTGCAAAGACAAAGTAATGGAAGTTTTTGCGCTGTTTATGAATTTGCGAATTAGTTGGCGAATTATTTTACGTGTTAAAAAATTTAAAGAAAGAAATATTAAAGAAATGGCGATATTTGGTTACATGGTGAAAACCGAGAAACAGTATTGCGTAGTCTTTAGCTTCAAAAACTGCGACAGTTGAAAAAAATGCCAAATGCCAATGCTATTGAAATGATTCCACAAAAAAAGTTTGGCTAGATTCCAACTGATCGATTAAATACCCAATCAATAGAAATAAATAAAAAAAAACCATTAATTGCCTCAAAGTTGCATTAAAATGGAAAAAAATCAGCCAAATCCATGTATTATTTATCAATCTTGTGCAAAAATCTTACTTCAAGATTTGACTTGAGAAAAGCCTTGAACAGTCACGAAAAGCAAAGATAGTCAACAATACACAATAGTCGTTATCGACAGGGAGTTGAGATGATACACTAAATATTGTATTGAGTTAAGGAAAGCCTTCGAACATGGAACTAAAAAGCTCATAACTCGTTTTTTATTCTACTTAGAAATTTCGAACAGGTGCCATCTTCAGCAGAAAAATCAGAGCTTTCGATGGACATATAATGTTAATATGTGCAAGTATTTTTTCATCCCCATATTAGAGAATTTATACGAAAATTGTGTTTTATTGCCCCCCTAAGGGGGTTTTGCCCCCCATAATGGGACGAAAACTATCCTATGTGTTATTCTGATGCATAAGCTATATTATTGTAAAGTTTCATCAAAATCCATTCAGTAGTTTTTGCGTGAAAGAGTAACAAACATCCATACATCCATACACACAAACTTTCGCATATATAATAGTAGTAAGATTGGTTTTCACACTATTCATCAAGATCAGTATTTAAAAATTTTGTATCGATTTCGAATCACTTTAAAAAATTATATCTTTAAAAAAATTTAAGGAGAAATAAAAAAATCTACTTTATTGTCCAATAGACTAAGCTTCTTTCAGATTGAGCTGTGCTTTTGTATCCCTATCATCACAATCATCTTTATTATCTCCTACTTCGGATCTTAATTTTGCAGCCTTCTTTGTTTTGATCTTTTTTTTCTCCCTAAAGTATCATCAAAAAAGGGAAATGCAACCTTGGCTGACTTCAGGGACCACAAATGGTTAATTATTTTAGGTAGTTCTGTGCCTACATCCTTTTCATAAATACTCTTGTATTGAACCAAAGATTTTACTAACTCTAGATCTCGGTTGGGGGCCAAAGCTGGATCGCAGACAATAAACCGTACTTTTCCGTAAATATTGTTGATAAACAACCAAATATCTTCAATACCTTTTATCTTTAAATCGATTAAGGAAAACTCATCCCTGAGGAGATATATTATATATTTTTAAACAGTATATGAGGCAGTGGAGAAGCAAAGGAATGTAATTGCCAAAATTAAAATTTTCGAGATAATCATAACAAATAATAAGGGAACGTCTCCTCTGCTTAGGGACAAGAGATGGTACTAGTAGTTCTGGTAGGGGCTATTATATAGCATCATTTAGAAAAACAGTTCAATGAAAGACTACCAAGGATCTGAACTTTAAACGCATTTTATAAGGAACTTTAAAAAGTCCACTTACATCCCTCTGCTGTTCACTACGTCATATGGCCTTTGCCATCCATATTGTGTGATGAATAGCGCCATGCACTCGAAAAGTAATATTGTTTGGAAAAAGACTCCCTAAATAAGTTAATCAAAGTGGAACGAATTTCTTATAGGCATCTCTAAGCTGCTACACTGCAAATAATCAAACGCTTTTTGAACACAATTTGCACACGTACACTTGTCTGCTTTTTGAGAACACTATTTTTGTAACAGTTATTAGAACCGTTTTGTGAACACATGTCATAATACTTTTTGAACACGTACACTTTTCCCCTTTTTTAAAACACTTTTTATCGCACTTTTTAGACACTTCATGGATAGTGTAAAAGAATGGTTTTTGAACACTTGCGCTAAACATTTTGTGGCACACGTTTTAGTACAGTTTTTAGGATATGTCTCGGAACAATTACCGATCACTAATATCCTCCCGGAATGTGTGCTACCCAAGTATAAAAGAAGCTTATAAAAAGAAAAAATGCTCACTAAATTCATTTTTGTTGAGACTGCAGGCTTGGTGATGGGTTTAGGTTTTGAGTGAATATGATTATTAATAGAGACGTACCGAGTACTCGGTAACTACTCGGTACTCGGCCTACTCGTACAATTTGCCGAGTACTCGGTACTCGGCCAAATTCTGATCAGATACTCGGCCGATACCGAGTAGTTGCAAAAAATTGAATATTGTCCAACACAGATACTAAAATTTATTTAAAAAAAAGAGCAAGCATTATATTCTGCAAACATTTACAATTAAAATTTATAAGTCAAATTTTAATTTTGAAAATAATGAAGTTTGTAACGCTTCAATGGAATAAATCTTTATTTTAATGTCCCCAAAGTTGATAAAACTTATTTATTAAAAAATATGCAAAAAAGGTAAGAATAGAAAATATGGAATTTTTATATTAAAAATGGATTTTTGCTACAAACAAAAATTAGTTATAAAAATATAAAAATTCCTTTGCTTAAAAAATAAAAAGAAATAAAACAACGTTAAAAGCACAGTGCAGGAACACTGCACACACGTGTTTTGGTGTTACAAGGAATTCCTTTTTCAAGGCACAAAATGGGAGCTCGTGAATTTAAAGGCATCTGACAAAAGTCGGATTTTTTTGTCGAATGTCTTTACATTCTTTAGCTGACATGTTATGCACTGAAAAAGACGTTCCTTGTAACGGGGGGGGGGGCAGAAACACGTGTCTGCAGTGTTCCTGCACATTGTTTCATCTACTCTTAAAAATTATTTATGTTTGGCCACTAGAACTATAATTGATTGGTATACAGTGAAACCCCTCCTAACGGCCTGCCTCAAAGGTGGACAATTTTTAATTCCTTAGTTCCAATGCAAATAACATTATTAAGCCCCTGTCCTAGGGACGCCTCTCTATTGCGGACAAAAAAAATTGTCCTGTTAGTGTCCGCATTAGAGGGGTTTTACTGTAATTTGTTTTAATTCCTACTTGATTAATCATATCTTTTGTTTATTTAATTTTAGTTTTAAAAATGATTTTTTTGAAACAAACAAAATTGTTTATATAATGCATAACTAAATTTCAGCAGGAATTTAGTTTTAAAAACTATTATATGGACAAGGAGGTCTATACTACTATTCCAATAAGTTCAAAATTCATATGTGTGTCGGTGGTTCTTCTTAAAACATAATTGGTACTTGGTAACTTGACCGAGTAATGAAAGGCCGAGTACTCGGTACTCGGCTACTCGGCCAAAGTGCTACTCGGTACGTCTCTAATTATTAATATGTATTATTAGTATGAAAATTTAAAATCTAATAACATCGCAAAACCAATTGAATAGTTTACAGCAAAATGACAAACGAGCAAAAAAGTAGCAGGAAATTATAGTACAAAATCATATTTACTACAGAAATGACAACTAAATTTGAAATATAAATTTCCATAAGTAAGTTTTCAAAGCCAATCAATAATGTAAAAAGTAAACAAAAATGTGTCAGAAACAAATGGTTACATAAATTAATTTTAAAAAAAATCCCCAAGAATAAAAACTTTTTATTACTGTCTATAAATCTCATTTGTTTACGTTCCTACTACTTAGCTACTCAGTACAGTCTACTGCTCGGTTTATGATCAATGACCATTAAAATAAGTAAACCATTAAAATGCAATGAAATTCTTTAATAACTATCCATTTCTGTTAAACTTCACTGCAAAGATGGAATTACCAGTTAGTAAGTATTTATTTTTTCTACCTTGTGCAAAGTACAGGAGTAAATGCATTAAATTAAAAAAAAAAAAAACAATTTCATTTGAATTAGGCCTAAAAATTCCATTTAACTCATTCTCAGATATATGTTTAGTGTTTTCGACCCGTCTGCAAGTGCATATGAATGTACGGGCAATCAAAATGCCCATTTTTGATAATTACTGAATTCATTATTACGAGTTTTCTCGTGACCTCAGAAAGTACGTATGTATCAGAGGTGAATTCGTAAATGTTCCAGTACCAGAAACGGTCATGATAAATGTTTGAATAACGATTTTTGGCCAGTTATGTATGGAAGCGGAATTATTTTTCTTGAAAAGTAACGGCGTTCCAGTAAGACCAAGCACGAATTCACCCCTGGTTTTAATGTTTCTCGTATAACAGAAAAACTGTATGCCGTAATAAATTAAATTTTGTATGTAGACTGATTTGAGTCTGGTTGTGCATCTCCTTTTTTTGGTGTGCACAGAGGTTCTAAAAGAAGCGTTTACACTTTTTCTTTTTTTGAGCCAAATCGGTGTAGTTTTCAATGACGACTAAGAAGCATGATTTGTTCGATTATGTTCGATTCGATCGAATTCTATCTACCAGTCACGTAGCGAGACATTTTCTTCTGGGTGAAGTAAAGGAAATTTCTGACTTCACTTTTGGTTGATAGAATTTGTTCGAATCGAATCATCAATTATGTTAGGTTGAATGTGCCCCTGAAAGGATGTTATGAATGGACACCCACTTGGTGAAAAATTGAGCGACAAATATTTCACTAGGTACTGTTTCTAAATTGTTATTTCTGTATGATTTTTTTGGAAAAATTACTTCAGGAATAAAATTTTGTGAAAACCCGATTGTTAGTGTGAGCAAAAGTTATTAAACGTCACTTGCTTTTTTTTTTTTAATGGCACATTCAACTCGATTGTGTTCAATTCGATGGAATGCTATCTACCAGTAGTGAGAAATTTCAACTGGATGAGGCAATGCAAATTTTTGGCTGTGCTATTGGAAGATACAGTCTTATTCAATTGGATCGAATTATGTTTAAGTTGAATGGGCCACTTCAACATAAGAAGTTTCAGTCGTACTTGAATTTTTTCAATAGTGTGGTTTTCTTTAAATTAAAACACGAATTCACAAAAATTCCTGATCAAACTCGCTTAATTATACTTTGAAATACAGAGTGCTGTTTAAAAAGTTAAATTGTCTCAAGGAAGAAATAAGTTCTCTGATGCAGCTACAAATTAAAACACGTATTCAATTTACATTTTAAACTGATGCACTTAGAGCCTCTGAACTCCTATTTTGCAGTTTACTAAACACATCTTGTCGTAAAACAAAATATTTTTAAAATTAACCTAATTGACATAAACACACATTTTAAAATTTACATCACATTGCTGAAAGTAGTATTGCGGAATCCTCATCGCCTTTGGTCAAAAGTTTAATTAATGGAGTGTTGGTCAATTTTGACTTATTTTGTATCAGTCGAACGTTTTATTAAATTTAGTGTGGTAGGTTCATTGTTTCAAAGCTTTTCAAAATACGAAAAAAATGAATTTCAGTTTCAAATGTCTGGAAATTTAAATACAAACGACGTCAGGAAAATGTCTTACATAACTTGAGCTTGAACAGAAGTATTTCTTTTTCTTCGGAATTCTTTTCGATAAAAGGAAATCTTGAAACGCATCTGCAGAAATCGTTCACAGTTTTACTCCTTAACAGTCATTTAACTCAATATTTTTTTAATTAATTTATTTGACACATGTACAAAGCTTAAAATTTACATCACATTGCTGGACAGTTGTATTGCAGAATCCTCGTTTTTACATGCAAGTCGATTCTATTGTAAAATTAAATAAAAATGTAATTTATAAAAGCTATTTTTTACATTTATAAACTTTATCAGTTGAACACAAATAATATGTGTCCCCTTTAACACTAAATTCTCTTGGATAATATTTTTCTCGAATTAGATCCCCCCCCCCCCTCTCCTCCCTTTGCTTTTATCAACAAATATAGCTGAAATGTTTTTAAGATATTAGTTTTTTTTTTTAACTTATGGCTAGATTCTCCGAGTTTCCTTCCTCTAACGTCTTCAAGTTTAGCTTAAATTTAAATTGTGAGACTCAAAATTCATAAATTTATAAAGTAACAAATAACAATAAAGGTTAGGGATCCTTGTTCCAAGCATAATCGATGGTCAAACATCTGGATTACAATTGTATAATTTTTAAATTTAGATATTTAGATTCTTCTACAACTTAAACAGTATGATGAATAAAAGTTTATTTAAAACAATGTGAATGCTCAAGATTTACAAGTGCTCAATGTACAAATGCTAACGAATAATGTACACAAAATATGGAGCTCAACGATCTGCGAGTGCTAAGTCAATTTTCAAATGTTTAAGCATGATGTAAATGAATAGTAATGGAAATAAGTAACTTGCATTAAATCATTCCGAACCAGATCAGAACAGTTACAGATGAAAATTCTGAAATCGACATCAATGTTTACTAATACTTTCTGCGTAGCTTCGCAGAATTTGGCACACGTGATGAAATGCGTCACAATTTCTCAGCACAAAGTTCTATCAATTAAGTTTATGAGTGAGGGTATTGAAAAAAATGTAACAAAATTTACAGTAAGAATAACGTCATTTAATTTAATAATGTAGTACAACCAACCAATCTTCATCTAGCCATTCTCATTGCAGCAAAGAAAGCAATGATTTTACAAGTGTGACCAAACATGTTTTCAAATGTGTTTGGAACGAAAACGAAACGTTTGGTCGAAAAAAACGAACCATCTGCTGCCTGGACTCTTGTGTTGGCACTCGAGGTTCAGTATCCAAACCAAAACACATTCGGAACACTTTCCTTCTGACGGAGCTTATTCAAAACACTTCATAGCGCACATTCACATATTAGGATCACTTTTTCTGAAACAAAGTGTTCCAAATTGTGCAGGTTTATTTGCAGTGTACTGTTTTTATTTCTCAAAAAGAAAGCTTGGAATTTACCTTGATTGCTTATTTTGTTTTTAATCTTCTGTACTTGCTTTGAATTGCTTCTTATCTATATCATTCATCCTGAAATTCTTGAAAAATATCTGGTTGAGGACTAGTGGACATACCTATTTTGCAAATCAAAACTCCTTTCAAACCAACTTCTAAGATGTGGTAGCAACAAGCTAAATACAAAAACTTTTTCTGCAACAAACTGTACTCACAAAACGCAGGTTTATACTGCAGAAAGGAGCCATAAAATGACTGTCATTTTAACGAAAGCCCTAACCAAGTCCTCGTCTAAGAACACAGGCAACTATCCTGGGAATCGTAGTTTTTCCTTTCTCTGGGAAGGGAGTCGAAAACCTTACAAGACTGGGCTTTTTAAGCTAGTGTTTAGCGCTGACCATCGGGGAGGAAAGCAAGGTTCCGTATTTATGGCCTCTACAGCTATAATTTCATAAGTTTTACATGCAGTTGTTTGTTTTAGCTTTGAGTTTTAGAGACATAACCATAGTAGTGAAATCCTGTTACAACGAACTTCAAATTACCAGAAATGTTCATCGTTGTAACGAGGTTTTAGTAGTAATGAAATTGAAGCAACGTAATGGAAATCAAATCGGAGCTGAAAATTTCTTTCGTTGAAAGAGGTATTTCGTTGTATCGGTATTCGTTGTAACGGGATTTCACTGCATATATTTCTGATAATATTGCTGTTTTTGCTCTGATAGCTTAACATTGTACGGGGCTTACAACCATTAACTAAAAGAAGTAATGCAATTTATATTATAATGATTCGTTCTTTTTACGCGATTTTGAGGATATTAGCTACGACCTGTCTTGAAAAATCCTGAATAATTTTCAATAAATTTTTACAAGAATTTAGATGAAATTAGACTTAAAGAGAATAAAATTCCCTATAAAATGAGACCAGAACGAAGTTTCTAGAATGAATAGTTTTGGTTTTACAGATGAAAAACTGCGATTTTTCGGTAAAAATTGCCATTTTTCGTGACTTAAACCTTTTTGCGGCACTTGTTATTATCATCGAAATGACTTGAAACTTTGCAAATCACGTTTTCTAGTCTATTGGCACATTTTAGGGGGGTGCCGCAAAAGATTAGTTGAAAAAAGTTTTTCCCCATGTACCTTGTAACCA
Organism: Uloborus diversus; assembly: GCF_026930045.1. Taxonomy (NCBI): domain Eukaryota; kingdom Metazoa; phylum Arthropoda; class Arachnida; order Araneae; family Uloboridae; genus Uloborus; species Uloborus diversus. Next base: position 75,402,286 of record NC_072731.1, on the reverse strand, counting down.
CCCTACTACACATACACAACTATACACACGTAACCGCCCAAGAGCAGGGACAGGAACCGTTTCTAGAAACAAGCGAATGGGGTAGTAACCAATGAATAGGGTCCTGTCGCAACTCGTGACTGCAAAAAATATAATTTAAATTCAAAATTTTAAAATTCAAATTAATTTTGAAAATTCGAAAGGCTTTTTTTTTTGTTTGTTTGTTTTGCGTCGTTCTACACGATATAATTTATTGAACCCCCGTTTCGTTTTCAATATTTACCACCGTATATTATAACTATAATTAAAACTGTCAAAGTTATCAAAATAGTACAAAAATCAAAATATAAGTAAGAAGTTGTTAAGTAAATCAATAAGCATATCTTCACAACAGAAAATAAATATTTGCTGCACTGACAGATTTTGTGGTCCATAAATATTTATTGAAAATTCATTTTATTAAAGACGTAAGTAATTTTTTTCAAATTTAAGACAAATTAAAGGAACTATAAATTTAAAACTATAATATCGTATGAAATTCACCGTTAACATTTTATACAGCTGTTCGGCTAACACCAAATAGATGTATGAAATTGGCATTGATTATCAAAGTATACTCGTAAAGATATATATATTTTTTTTTTAAATTTTTTGCTGCTAGCTCCTATGTAACTAATTTTAATCTTTCATTATATTGATGCAACACTTTCTTCAACAAAATACGGACGATAAAGCGAAGATCAACTCAGTCCAGCAATGGCGTTTGTAAACAAGATGTAAAGATTGAAGCCGCTCTGTAATGGGGTCGTTTCCAAAAATTTAAAAGTATTTTTTCTGAAAGAGCATGATTAAAAATATACGATCTGTCCATTTTTTAAATAATTTGTTCAAGTTTAATATTTTTAAAAAATTACTTAAATCGGTGCGCTTCCATTGTTTACGTTTCTATCGTGTGACATCACAAATGATGAAATGCCATTCAGTGTTGCATTCACGGAGAAAAATATTTAATTCGTATCTTTACTCACGTGTATTGGCAACGATATGGTTGATAGCAAGCATAGAGAGCAATTTTAATTCGCTTCTTGATTATCATAACGTGGAAACGTGGTAGAAAGATGCGCAAATTGCATCATTTGTGACGTCATAAAGATCATGCCTTATTTTCAAAATCAGACATTTTAAAAAATTAATTATAATATAACTGTTTGAAAAATGAAAGTATTTTTTGGGTTCATGTTATTTTTTTTACTTATTCTGTCAATTTCAGTGACTAAAAGTAGTAATTTTTACTGAAGGAAGCAACCCTATTGGCTCAACATTTTTCGCCATCGGAAAATCTGTCTAACCTCAAACGCAGACGTCTCAAAAATACCGCGTTGGGAATGGGGTCGTTTCCAAAATTTTAAAAGTATTTTTTTCTGAAAGAGCATGCTTAAAAACATAGGATCTGACCATTTTTGATAACTTTTTTTACGTTTAATATTTAAAAAAAAAAACTTAAATCGGAACCCTTTCATTGTTTACGGCTTTTGCCGATTACATCAAAAATGATGAAATGCCATTCACAGTGCAAAATATTTAATTCGCATTTTTACTCACGTATATTGGCAGCGATATGGTTGATAGCAAGCATAGAGCGCAATTTTAATTCACTACTTGATTATTATAACGTGGAAAGTGGAAACGTAGTAGAAAGACGTGGCAAAATGCATTATTTGTGATGTCATCAAGACCACGCCTAGTTTGAAAAATCGGACATTTAAAAAAATTAATTTAAAAAAAAACTGTTGGGAAAATGAAAGTATTTTCTGGGTCCATGTTATTTTTTTCTCATTCTATCCATTTCAATGACTAAAAGTAGTACTTTTGACTGAAGGAATCCACCCCATTCTGGTGCGTTCGTAGTAAGTTTTCTTTTCCCTCTCATATTATTGCTTCGGAAACACGATATTTAGCCCAGTCAATAAAGGTTTTGTTTCGCAACTAATTTAGGGAAAGCTAAATTTTTGCAGGTTGTTAGTACATAAAATATGCACTAAAAAAATACAAAGTCCCGACCCCCACCCCTCTTGCTTTCTCCCCCACCCCCTCCGAAACATTGCAAGAGCAGTAATATGATTATACGCATTTCGTGTCGCAACTAGTTAGGAGAAAGCTGAAATTTGGCAGGATGTTAGTACATGAAGTGCACACTAAAAAGCTACAAAGTCCCGACCCCCACTCCTCTTGCTTTCCCCTCACTCCTCTTGCTTTCCCCCCACCCCTCCGAAACATTGCAATAGCGATACTATGATTTTTGTGTCGCAACTAATTAGGAGAAAGCTGAATTTTAGCAGGATGTTAGTACATAATGTATTTTTTTTTTAATTACAAAGTCCCGACCCCCACCACTCTTTCTCCCCCCCCCCCTCACCCCCTTCGAAACACAGCAAGAACAGTACTACGATTGTACGCATTTCGTGTCGCAACTAATTAAGAGAAAGCTGAATTTTGGAAAGATGTTAGTACGTAATGTATTCTTTAAAAAAGTACAAAGCCCCGATCTCTACCCCTCTTGCTTTCCTCCCCACCCCCTCCGAAACATTGCAAGAGCGGTACTATGACTATGCGCTTTTCGTGTCGCAATTAATTTGGGGAAAGCGGATGTTTTTCAAGATGTTAGTCCAAAGCGTATAAACTAAAATAAGACAAAGTCAAAACAAACCCTCTTTCTCACCCCCCCCCCCCCCCCTTCTGAAACATTGCAAGAGCAGTACTATGATTATACGCTTTTCGTGTCCCAACTAAATAGGGGAAAGCTGATTTTTTTTCCAAGATGTTGGTATACTAAGTACACACTAAAAAAACACAAAGTCCCTACTCCTATTGCTTCCCCCCGCACCCCGTCCGAAACATTGCAATAGCAGTATTATGATTATACGCTTACAGCTCGAAAACTAATGATGATACCGAGGTATTCCTTTTTTTTTATTTCACTTCTTATAATATTATAAACCAGTGGTGCCCAACCTACGTCCTACGGGTCACATCCGGCCCATGAATCTGATCAGTATGAACCGTTGTTTTGCGAAATGTTACAACTGGAGGACTAGGTAGCAACTGGTTTCTGAAAAACAGGTTGCATTCAACAACAACAACAAAAAAATTCATCAAGTTATTATAACTACACTTTTTCTTTTATAAGAGGTCATTTAACAGTTTGTTGGCTTGGTCTGAAATATTGTTACAATGCATTCCACTACAGTGTCTACACATAGACGTACAATCGAACCCAGTTTTACGACACCTACAGTTTGTAACACAATGTTTTACAGTTGCAAGATATTAGTAGGAGAATTTCACTTGGAGCAGAGAAGTTATTGTGATGATCTTAGGAATCAGTCTGTTGCTTGAAATATATTTCCAAACCCATTCTTCTGCTGGAAGTTTAAAACCTAATCAAGTTTGAATAAAGGTTTGTGAAAAGCAAGTAATCACAAAAATGTCCCTAAAGTCCACTTTTGATTTATCAAAACTTCCACTAACTTCAGACGTCATTCGTTCTATCTTTTTAAGGTTTCCACCAGAGTTTTTAGAGTTCAACACCAGATTTAAACTTGGTTAGGTTTTAAACTTCCCCCGAAGAGTTGAGTTGGCATTATACTTCATGCAACAGACTGATTCCTAAGTTCATGAAGATTACCTCTGCTTCAAGTGAACTTCTCCAATTAGTATCTTGCAATTGAAAAGATTATGTGTTTCAAACTGTGTCTGTCGTAAAGCTAGGTTCGATTGCACGTCTATGTGCGGACACTGTAGTGGAATGCACTGCAACAATATTTCGGACCAAACCAACGAAATATTAGAAGATGGCTCCTTATATAAGACTTAAAAATAAAAACCAAAAGTAATATTAAACGTTAATAATATCCACTGCGATAAAATAATCAGTTAAAATATACTATTCCTGATTTATTTAAAGCTTAAATAGTTAGCCAAGCATTAACATTATTTTGTAGACTATCGCCGACATAGACGAATTATAAACTTTTGTAACAAATAATTCCATTATGGTAGTAAAAACTTCAAGTGAACGTCATTACATTGTTGATCCATTTCAAAAAAAAATGACTATTATCATATTATTATCTATAAATTTTGTTCAAACATTTCTTTCCAAGACGTAATGATAAAAAGCTATTAATTTATTGAAGTTACTTTTTGGTTTTCGTTGTGAGATTTCTGCATATGATTAAGTTGGTAAAATGGTGAAACTGAGATATCTACATAAAAAGTGTATGTTTCATAATTTGTGTATAACAGTGGTCCCCAACAATGTTTTAAGAAACCAATTTCTAAATATTTGGCACACAATTTGTAACATTGTCATTAATCGTGCTCTTCGAGTTGTAACATTTCACAAAACAACGGGCAACACGGATCAGCTTCGCGGGCCGAATACAGCACCTGGGCCTTAGATTGGGCACAACTCTTTTTATAATATTGTTAGGAGTGAAATAAAAAAAAGGAACACCCTGTAACATCATAAAGTTTCAAGCTGTACACGTATAATCATGGTACTGAACTGATCAGTGTGCAATGTTTCGGAAGGAAGGGAGGGAGCAGCAAGAGGGGTTGGGGTCGGGACTGTCTAGGTTTTAGTGTACACTTTATGTATTAACATCGTGCAAAAATTCAGCTTTCTCTTAATTAGCTGCGAAAATAAAAGCGAATAATCATAGTGCTGCTCTTGATGGTCTAAGTGTTTCGGAGAGGGGGGAAGCATGAGGGGTAGGTGTCGGGACTTTGTGTTTTTTTAGTGTTTTCTTTAATTACTAACGTCCTGCTAAAATTCAGCTTTCCCCTAATTAGTTGCGACACAAAAAGCGTATAATCATAGTACTGCTATTGCAATGTTTCGGAGGGAGTGGGGGGAAAGCAAGAGGAGTGGGGGTCGGGACTTTGTGGCATTTTAGTGTATACTTAATGTAATAACATCCTGCCAAAATTCAGCTTTCCCCTAATTAGTTGCGACACGAAAAACGTATAATCGTAACTGTTTTTGCAATGTTTCGGAGGGGGTGGGGGAGAAAGCAAGAGGGGTGGGGGGTCGGGACTTTGTGGCTTTTAAGTGTGTACCTTATGTACAAATATCCTGCCAAAATTCAGCTTTCCCCTAATTAGTTGCGACACGAAAAACGTATAATCATAGTACTGCTCTTGCAATGTTTCGGAGGGGTGGGGGGAAAGCAAGAGGGGTGGGGGTCGGGACTTTGTATTTTTTTTAGTGTATACTTTATTTGCTAACATCCTGCAAAAATTCAGTTTTCCCTAAATTAGTTGCGACAAACCCTATTTTTTTACCTTCATTGACTGGGCTAATTCCAAAGCAGGAACACTTCCGATTCAGAAAAAATAACGTATAGATGGAAGTCAACGCCTTTGTCAGAAAAATGAGATAATGGACAGACATCCTCTCACGAAGTGCTCCGCTCTGCGTGGTGGCTCGGAAGTTCAGATCCAGACAACTGTTATAGAAGCTTTGACTTTTTCTCTTACTTTTTTTTTCTTTTGTAATGAGATGTTTGTCTTTTTCTCTTGTTATTTGAAATTTTAAAAATATATTTATCATATTTTAAGTAGTAGTAAAGTGTCTAAAAACTTGATTAAAAAATAAAGATCCGTGAAAATCCGTCATTTATTTTTAGTTATATTAAAATGTAGCTTCTTAATAAGAGTACAAGGAAGTTCCTGTGGTATTCACCTAAGTTTTTTTTTTTTTTTTTTTGACCACCGTCGCGTCGACCGGCCTCACGATGCTACTCCTCTTGCGAAAACCGTCTCCAGGTTGCGTCCATAGCTTACACACACGCGCATACACACATACACACACTCATGTCTGCGCACAAACACAAACACACCACCACCACACACTCATGCCTGCACGCAGACACAAACACATATGCCTACATACGCACACACACACACACACACACACACACACACACGAACGCCTACACACACAGCAATGCATACACAACACGCACACACATGCGCCTACACAAACACACACGCGCATTCATACACACACACACGCTCGTGTTTGCGAAAAACATAATTTGAATTCAAGATGCCAAAAATTCAAATTTTCAAATTTATATATATATATATATATATATATATATATATATATATATATATATATATATATATATATATATATATATATATATGTGGGATGCCGAGCTACTGGTAATAACTATGAAAATGCTGGTATTCACTTATAAAGCCACTCATTGATGACATCATTTTAGCTACTAAACATTTAATGATAACTAAACTACACATAACTAATATTTACAAAAATGATTACAATGCAGAAGTGCAGCCGTCTCGCTGCTCGCCTTTACACCACGTCTTCCGTCTTTCGTCTCCTCAAAGTTAATCACTAATCAAAAAGTTTTACCGCCCTTGGCGCTGTTCGTTTTGTCGCCGGACTCTACGTCGTCATCTCTTGGCGAGTTTTACATACAAGAAAGCTAAAATGTATGAAGGGCTGTGCAAGTGTACCAGGGTGTACCAGAGTCGGCACCACATATATATATATATATATATATATATATATATATATATATATATATATATATATATATATATATATATATATATATATATATATTTTTTTTTTTTTTTTTGAAAAATTGCGTAACCAAAACTCAGTACTTTCCAGACTTTCCCATTATTCGAAATTTTACTATGAATTAAAAGTCTTTATTAAGCGATCAGACGATATAAATTTGAAACAATATGTCACTTTTTATGTCTTTGTGTTTAATTAAAAGAGTTGGACAAAAATTCGGAATATGTCCAAATTTTGAGTTGTTCAAGAAAAAGGAAAATTCTATACTCTGTTTCACAAATGAATATCTCGACGTTTGCAGTAGTATATGCGGTTAATATTCAATTTTGTTGACACGTTTTAATAAAATTTGCTCACATTTTTAGTTTTACATATTATTATTAATGTCAGAAACTGGCACCAATCGTTCCAAATCGTGGGGGGGGGCACGTTTTTCTCGTTGAAAATGACTTTCATTTCAAGAAAAAATGCAAGGACTTGCGCTCAACTTTGTATACAGATGGACTTAAATCAGTGGCGCACACAAGAATTTAGCAAGGAGAGGGTCCAATTTGAAAGCCCGATTCCCATATTTTCCAATACGCCATCAAACATTTTGACTTGATTTTATCGATTCCCGAGAACGAAATGACGAGAAAGCAAAATAATTTACGCTTTTACTTTTCTTATAATTGAAAAATGGATTCAAAGTCATAGACAACTTAATTTATCATGAATATTTCTAAGATACAATTACTTTCACAGCTGTTTTCTTAACAAATATTTTAATCAGAAGCTTCTCTTAGAACTGTTGAAAAACGAGCAAACGTTAACTATAAAAGTTAAAGTATAGTATTACACAAAAATATTACGTTTTATACCTTAAGTTTAAAAAAAAATGTGTAATAGATTTATTTATTGGCATTGTATCTTTGCTACAGAAATAGTATTAGTCAATATCTCATACTTTTAATTTTTTCTTCATACTTAACCAATTTTTCTTGCATAGACACTGAAAAGATGTTTGATTGACAAGTATTTGTATATCATTAAAAAAAATGTTGAGTAGAGAATAGTAACAAATTTTTAATGAAGCAGGTAACCTGGAATTTTCTAAGAAATAAATCTGGAGAAGTCAGGGAATTTTTTAACCACAAGTGTATAAACCCTGAATAATTTTAATGTTGAGACGGTTAAAAGTCATTTCTTTTTCATAACGAACCAACATTAGTCTCATTCAAAATTTTTTCGCACAGTGAATTATATATAACACTTCCTTTCCCCCCTATTCCTTTCACAGTTATAATTGTGAAAGGAATGAATTTTCAGTTATTCCTTATCGGTTAGCGACCGCATAGTGAGAAAAATTGCATTATTCTGCAGTATAGAAATATTTCATGATTAATTTTCCGTTCGATCCCATTCTAAAATTTTTACCACGTGTAGACAACATTAGCAAGCAAAAAAAATCTATTTTTTTAAATATTCAAGGTCAAATAATGATTTTCATGACCTTATAAGTTATTTATGTCGCATAACTTTTCCAAATGACATATACTGTGAAAGCTTATTTTCAGAGCTTTAAAATGACACTTAATACGAGACTCTAGCTCAGTGCTTCTCAACATTTTTTTCTTTGCGGCACACTTAAGAAATTTCTAGATCAACGGGGCACACTAAACTTAATTTTCCAATGGTAGTATAGAAATGTTTATATCATTCACTAGTAAAAAGACGGGGGGAAGGGGGACTTTTCTCATATGAATAAAACAATTATAACAAACGTAGTGTATTTAAATTTATTTAGAAAGCAGAAATATTTCGAATGTATTGAGGTTGATAATGAACAACAAAACTATAGCTATTTACAGAAAATTATGCTTCATATGTTTCAAAGCATTTCTGCCAAACATGTCACTAAAGTGTACATTGCGGCTAAACGATTTATCAAATAATGCTTCAAGAAAGAAGCAAGGAAGAAATTAACCATGCACCTAACTTCCGTTTGGCACTAATTTTTGCAAAGACGTTTGATGTTCGGCTCTATGCGGGAAAAGAACTACACGAAGTTCTTGATCCAGGCTCTTTAGAGGTGATCTCTTACTGTTTTTTATAAGTGCGAGGGATGAGAGGAAGAGTTCGCAAAGATGTAATTGAAAATGGTCACAATGGCACATCAATAGCAATACAAGAGATAGTAGGATACTCATTTTTAACCAGCAACTAAAATTCGTCCAGAGGCACTTCGCTCAACGTTAGTTTACGAGTACGGTCTCTCTGAGGTCCATAAATTCTTCTCGCGCCTTCAAAGAAAGGTCTTTAACCTGTTGTATCCGCTGATGAAGAGAATGGATCGCGAATCCAGTCATACTGTTCCATGTTAATATTCTTGAAATAGTGCTTAAACTTGTCCTGAAGTATGACTAAATGTTTTGCCACCACATTCAGCAGCTTTTCTTCCATACCATTTTCTTCGCATACCATGCTGACAGTCCGTTTGAACATGTCCAATGAGCCACGAACTACTTCTTCTCTCCACAGATGAATTTTTGAATTGAACCCGTTTGGCTTGTCCATACATGTAATCCAAATTCTCTCCTTGTCCTTGCATTTTCCGATTCAATTCGTTAAGGTTTTCAAAAATGTCAGCCATGTACGCTAGTTTTGCCAGCCAATATTTGTCTTGCAACAAACTGGCGCACTGCATTTCGTTTTTCAAAATCAAAAACTGTCGCACCTCGTTCCTCAATTCAAAAATTCTTGATAGTGCCTCACCACGTGAAAGTCAGCGTATCTCTATATGAAGAAGTAGGGAGTGGTGATCTGCCTCCATTTCTTCACAAAATACGGAGAAAAGGCGAGAATTACGCGATCTCGATTTTTTTTAAATTCACGATTTTCACAACTTCAGCCAAAGCTGACTTCAGCTCATCTGGTAAGTTCTGCCATGAGAGCTTCATGATGGAGGAAACAGTATATGGTTTTAGTTTCTATTTCACTAAGTCGGAACTGGAAAAGTGGAAAACGAAAACTAAAGCTGGGGCTAAAATTCCTGGGGGAGGGGACGATACTCCCATTTGCAAAAGATTTAGAAAAATTTCTGTATAATTAGTTGATTTCGTGGAAATTAAAATCCGTTCTCAAAAACTGAAAGCAATAGGATCACAAGAAGTTTAACAGAAGTGAGGCAGCAAATCCCCCCTCTCCCCTTGTCGGGTATGTCCCTTTGCATATGATCGACAGGGTGAATTTAGAAGGTACAGAACGATCAAACGCTATTCGGTCGTAACTTTAAAATGAAATACGTCAAGGCTCATTCTTTTTATATAACTACGAAGATACCGCGGCACACCGAGTTCCTTGTTGCGGCACACCGGTTGCGAAGCCCTGCTCTAGCTCTCGTAGAAGCTGAGAAAAGAGAATTTTTGTAAGTACCGAAATGTCACTTTTTTTGCCTTTTTTCGAGTACTTTAGAAGTTCTCACGCAAAAAACTAACAGCCTAAAAAATTTAAAAAACCTATTTTCTTCTATCATCACGTAAGTTGACTCAAACCTGTAAATTTTGTAGAAATTGATTATGGTCTGGTTCAGAGGCTCGTTGATTTGGTTTGGAATGAATGACTCATTTGCTAATTACCTTTTACTTTTAAATCTTTTCTCTCTTAATTAAAGTTCTGTCAAATAATTTGTGTGTGTGTGTATGTAACTGTATGATGTCCAGCAGAATCTCGATCACTTACAGACTGGAAATTTGGTATAAAATTACTCTGTACCCTAAACAAATGTCTGATCATGCCTTTACATTACATATTATGCAAAAGAACTTTCTTTTCAGCACGAAATGAAGTTCATTTTAAGTTTGTAAGAAAGTTAGAACAAGAGTTATAAGCGTTTCTAAGTTAGTGAAAATCCTAGGCTAAACTCGATCCACATTTGAAATTCTTCGCACCCATTAAGTACCTAGTAGGCGATTTATCTCGGCGTGAACGAAATAAGATTGTGAAGTAATCTTCTGGGGTTGGTGAGCGTTGGCGAACAGAAGGCGGAGTTTCTTTGTGTGTCAAAACAAAATCCCCTTAAGATCGGGGCGCTTATCGTGGGAACGGAGATCAGACTTGTAAACTTAAATCTCGAATCATTTCATGGGAGCTAGAGACGTACCGAGTACTCGGTAACTACTCGGTACTACTCATCCAAATTTTTATCAAATTC
>NC_072731.1:75261995-75391393 GCF_026930045.1 Uloborus diversus | reverse complement strand
GTCAGTCAGTCTCGGTCAGTCAGTCAGTCAGTCATTCAGTCAGTCAGTCAGTCAGGCAGTCAGTCAGTCTTTCAGTCAGTCAGTCAGTCAGCCTTATTCAGTCAGTCTGTCAGTCATCCTTATTCAGTCAGTCTGTCAGTCAGTCAGTCGGTCAGTCCTGTCCAGTCAGTTAGTCAGTCAAGCAGTCAGTCAGGTAGTCAAGCAGTCAGTCAGTCAGTGTCAGTCAGTCATTTAGTCATTCAGTCAGTCAGTGAAATAGCCAGTCAGAGAGTCAAGCAGTCAGTCAGTCAGTCTCAGTCAGTCATTTAGTCAGTCAGTCAGTCAGTCAGTCATTCAGTCCAGTCTCAGTCAGTCAGGCAGTTAGTCAGTCAGTCTCGGTCAGTCAGTGAGTCAGTCAGTCAGTATCAGTCAGTCAGTGAGTCAGTCTGTCAGTCAGGCAGTATCAGTCAGGCAGTAAGACTCCGCTCGACAGAACTCCGATAGCCTAATGGCTAGACCGCTGGTCTTCCAAGCGAGTGGCCTGGGTTCGAGTCCCAGCCGGAGCGAAAATCTTCAATGTATATATTTCTTTTCTAATTTGAAAATTATTTTTTTTTTCAATTTCTTTCCTTTGCAATTATTGATTATTTATGTAGGGAAGAAAATTCTGAGTCAGTTTAATTTTTCGACACGAAGATTTCAAAGTGTTTAAATAAACAATTACCAAGGTGCATTTTTTGTTTTTATTATATTTAAAACTCCCACCGACAGAGCTCCCATAGACTAATGGCTAGAGTGTTAGGCTTCCAAGCGAGTGGCCCTGGGTTCGAGTCCCAGCCTGAACGAAAATCTTCAATGTATACTTTTAGTTTCTAATTTGAAATTTCTTCTTCTTTTTTTTTTAATTTTTCTCTTTTGCGAATATTGATTATTTATGTAGGGAGAAAAATTCTGAGTCAGTTTAATTATTCGACCTGTAAATTTCAAAGTGTTTGAATCAATAATTACCAAGGTGCATTTTTTTGTTTTTATTATATTTAAGACTTCCATCGACAGAGCTCCGATAGCCTAATGGCTAGACCGTTGGGTTCCTAGCGCGTGGTACTGGGTTCGAGTCCCGGCCGGAAAGGAAATCTTAAATGCAAATATTTTTTTCTAATTTTATAATTCTTTTTTTTTTATTTTTCCCTTTTGCGAAGTCAGTCAGTCAGTCTGACAGTCAATCAGTCAAGCACTCAGTCATTCAGTCTCAGTCAGTCAGTCCAGTCAGTCAGTCACTCAGTCAGTCAGTTAGTCCTTCAGCCAGTCAGTCAAGCAGTCAGTCATTTAGTCTCAGTCAGTCAGTCATTCAGTCAGTCAGTCAGTCAGGCAGTCAGTCAGTCAGTCAGTCGGTCAGTCCTGTGCAGTCAGTTAGTCACTAAAGCAGTCAGTCAGTCTCAGTCAGTCAGTCAGTCAGTCAGTCCAGTCCAGTCTCAGTCAGTCAGTCAGTCAGTCTCGGTCAGTCAGTCAGTCAGTCATTCAGTCAGTCAGTCAGTCAGGCAGTCAGTCAGTCGGTCAGCCTTATTCAGTCAGTCAGTCAGGCAGTCAGTCAGTCGGTCAGCCTTATTCAGTCAGTCTGTCAGTCATCCTTATTCAGTCAGTCTGTCAGTCAGTCAGTGGGTCAGTCCTGTCCAGTCAGTTAGTCAGTCAAGCAGTCAGTCAGGTAGTCAAGCAGTCTGTCAGTCAGTGTCAGTCAGTCATTTAGTCATTCAGTCAGTCAGTGAAATAGCCAGTCAGAGAGTCAAGCAGTCTGTCAGTCAGTCTCAGTCAGTCAGTTAGTCAGTCAGTCAGTCAGTCAGTCAGTCAGTCCAGTCTCAGTCAGTCAGGCAGTTAGTCAGTCAGTCTCGGTCAGTCAGTGAGTCAGTCAGTCAGTATCAGTCAGTCAGTGAGTCAGTCTGTCAGTCAGGCAGTATCAGTCAGGCAGTAAGACTCCGCTCGACAGAACTCCGATAGCCTAATGGCTAGACCGCTGGTCTTCCAAGCGAGTGGCCTGGGTTCGAGTCCCAGCCGGAGCGAATATCTTCAATGTGTATATTTCTTTCCTAATTTGAAATTTTTTTTTTTTTTTTCAATTTCTTTCCTTTGCAATTATTGATTATTTATGTAGGGAAGAAAATTCTGAGTCAGTTTAGTTTTTCGACACGAAGATTTCAAAGTGTTTAAATAAACAATTACCAAGGTGCATTTTTTGTTTTTATTATATTTAAAACTCCCACCGACAGAGCTCCCATAGACTAATGGCTAGAGTGTTAGGCTTCCAAGCGAGTGGCCCTGGGTTCGAGTCCCAGTCTGAACGAAAATCTTCAATGTATACTTTTAGTTTCTAATTTGAAATTTCTTCTTCTTTTTTTTTAATTTTTCTCTTTTGCGAATATTGATTATTTATGTAGGGAGAAAAATTCTGAGTCAGTTTAATTATTCGACCTGTAAATTTCAAAGTGTTTGAATCAATAATTACCAAGGTGCATTTTTTGTTTTTATTATATTTAAGACTTCCATCGACAGAGCTCCGATAGCCTAATGGCTAGACCGTTGGGTTCCAAGCGCGTGGTACTGGGTTCGAGTCCCGGCCGGAACGAAAATCTTCCATGTATATATTTCTCTTCTAATTTGAAGATTCTTTTTTTTTTCAATCTCTTTCTTTTGCAAATATGGATTATTTATGTACGGAAGAAAATTCTGAGTCAGTTTAATCATTCGACCTTTAGATTTCAAAGATTTTAGATCAATAATTACTAAGGTGCATTTTTTGTTTTTATTATAATTAAGACACCGATCAACAGAGATCCGATAGTATATTGGCGAGAGCGTTGGGCTTCCATGAGTGTCGCCCTGGGTTCAAATCCCAGCCGGAAAGGAAATCTTAAATGCAAATATTTTTTTCTAATTTTATAATTCTTTTTTTTTTATTTTTCCCTTTTGCGAAGTCAGTCAGTCAGTCTGACAGTCAATCAGTCAAGCACTCAGTCATTCAGTCTCAGTCAGTCAGTCCAGTCAGTCAGTCACTCAGTCAGTCAGTTAGTCCTTCAGCCAGTCAGTCAAGCAGTCAGTCATTTAGTCTCAGTCAGTCAGTCATTCAGTCAGTCAGTCAGTCAGGCAGTCAGTCAGTCAGTCGGTCAGTCCTGTGCAGTCAGTTAGTCACTAAAGCAGTCAGTCAGTCTCAGTCAGTCAGTCAGTCAGTCAGTCCAGTCCAGTCTCAGTCAGTCAGTCAGTCAGTCTCGGTCAGTCAGTCAGTCAGTCATTCAGTCAGTCAGTCAGTCAGTCAGTCAACCTTATTCAGTCAGTCTGTCAGTCATCCTTATTCAGTCAGTCTGTCAGTCAGTCAGTCGGTCAGTCCTGTCCAATCAGTTAGTCAGTCAAGCAGTCAGTCAGGTAGTCAAGCAGTCAGTCAGTCAGTGTCAGTCAGTCATTTAGTCATTCAGTCAGTCAGTGAAATAGCCAGTCAGAGAGTCAAGCAGTCAGTCTCAGTCAGTCAGTTAGTCAGTCAGTCAGTCAGTCAGTCAGTCAGTCCAGTCTCAGTCAGTCAGGCAGTTAGTCAGTCAGTCTCGGTCAGTCAGTGAGTCAGTCAGTCAGTATCAGTCAGTCAGTGAGTCAGTCTGTCAGTCAGGCAGTATCAGTCAGGCAGTAAGACTCCGCTCGACAGAACTCCGATAGCCTAATGGCTAGACCGCTGGTCTTCCAAGCGAGTGGCCTGGGTTCGAGTCCCAGCCGGAGCGAATATCTTCAATGTATATATTTCTTTTCTAATTTGAAAATTCTTTTTTTTTTTCAATTTCTTTCCTTTGCAATTATTGATTATTTATGTAGGGAAGAAAATTCTGAGTCAGTTTAATTTTTCGACACGAAGATTTCAAAGTGTTTAAATAAACAATTACCAAGGTGCATTTTTTGTTTTTATTATATTTAAAACTCCCACCGACAGAGCTCCCATAGACTGAACGAAAATCTTCACTGTATACTTTTAGTTTCTAATTTGAAATTTCTTCTTCTTTTTTTTTTAATTTTTCTCTTTTGCGAATATTGATTATTTATGTAGGGAGAAAAATTCTGAGTCAGTTTTATTATTCGACCTGTAAATTTCAAAGTGTTTGAATCAATAATTACCAAGGTGCATTTTTTGTTTTTATTATATTTAAGACTTCCATCGACAGAGCTCCGATAGCCTAATGGCTAGACCGTTGGGTTCCAAGCGCGTGGTACTGGGTTCGAGTCCCGGCCGGAACGAAAATCTTCCATGTATATATTTCTCTTCTAATTTGAAGATTCTTTTTTTTTCAATTTCTTTCTTTTGCAAATATGGATTATTTATGTACGGAAGAAAATTCTGAGTCAGTTTAATCATTCGACCTTTAGATTTCAAAGATTTTAGATCAATAATTACTAAGGTGCATTTTTTGTTTTTATTATAATTAAGACACCGATCAGCAGAGATCCGATAGTATATTGGCGAGAGCGTTGGGCTTCCATGAGTGTCGCCCTGGGTTCAAATCCCAGCCGGAAAGGAAATCTTAAAGGCAAATATTTTTTTCTAATTTTATAATTCTTTTTTTTTTATTTTTCCCTTTTGCGAAGTCAGTCAGTCAGTCTGACAGTCAATCAGTCAAGCACTCAGTCATTCAGTCTCAGTCAGTCAGTCCAGTCAGTCAGTCACTCAGTCAGTCAGTTAGTCCTTCAGCCAGTCAGTCAAGCAGTCAGTCATTTAGTCTCAGTCAGTCAGTCATTCAGTCAGTCAGTCAGGCAGTCAGTCAGTCAGTCAGTCGGTCAGTCCTGTGCAGTCAGTTAGTCACTAAAGCAGTCAGTCAGTCTCAGTCAGTCAGTCAGTCAGTCAGTCCAGTCCAGTCTCAGTCAGTCAGTCAGTCAGTCAGTCCAGTCCAGTCTCAGTCAGTCAGTCTCGGTCAGTCAGTCAGTCAGTCAGTCAGTCAGGCAGTCAGTCAGTCGGTCAGCCTTATTCAGTCAGTCTGTCAGTCATCCTTATTCAGTCAGTCTGTCAGTCAGTCAGTCGGTCAGTCCTGTCCAGTCAGTTAGTCAGTCAAGCAGTCAGTCAGGTAGTCAAGCAGTCAGTCAGTCAGTGTCAGTCAGTCATTTAGTCATTCAGTCAGTCAGTGAAATAGCCAGTCAGAGAGTCAAGCAGTCAGTCAGTCAGTCTCAGTCAGTCAGTTAGTCAGTCAGTCAGTCAGTCAGTCAGTCAGTCCAGTCTCAGTCAGTCAGGCAGTTAGTCAGTCAGTCTCGGTCAGTCAGTGAGTCAGTCAGTCAGTATCAGTCAGTCAGTGAGTCAGTCTGTGAGTCAGGCAGTATCAGTCAAGCAGTAAGACTCCGCTCGACAGAACTCCGATAGCCTAATGGCTAGACCGCTGGTCTTCCAAGCGAGTGGCCTGGGTTCGAGTCCCAGCCGGAGCGAATATCTTCAATGTATATATTTCTTTTCTAATTTGAAAATTCTTTTTTTTTCAATTTCTTTCCTTTGCAATTATTGATTATTTATGTAGGGAAGAAAATTCTAAGTCAGTTTAATTTTTCGACACAAAGATTTCAAAGTGTTTAAATAAACAATTACCAAGGTGCATTTTTTGTTTTTATTATATTTAAAACTCCCACCGACAGAGCTCCCATAGACTAATGGCTAGAGTGTTAGGCTTCCAAGCGAGTGGCCCTGGGTTCAAGTCCCAGCCTGAACGAAAATCTTCAATGTATACTTTTAGTTTCTAATTTGAAATTTCTTCTTCTTTTTTTTTAATTTTTCTCTTTTGCGAATATTGATTATTTATGTAGGGAGAAAAATTCTGAGTCAGTTTAGTTATTCGACCTGTAAATTTCAAAGTGTTTGAATCAATAATTACCAAGGTGCATTTTTTGTTTTTATTATATTTAAGACTTCCATCGACAGAGCTCCGATAGCCTAATGGCTAGACCGTTGGGTTCCTAGCGCGTGGTACTGGGTTCGAGTCCCGGCCGGAAAGGAAATCTTAAATGCAAATATTTTTTTCTAATTTTATAATTCTTTTTTTTTATTTTTCCCTTTTACGAAGTCAGTCAGTCATTCTGACAGTCAATCAGTCAAGCACTCAGTCATTCAATCTCAGTCAGTCAGTCCAGTCAGTCAGTCACTCAGTCAGTCAGTTAGTCCTTCAGCCAGTCAGTCAAGCAGTCAGTCATTTAGTCTCAGTCAGTCAGTCATTCAGTCAGTCAGTCGGTCAGTCCTGTGCAGTCAGTTAGTCACTAAAGCAGTCAGTCAGTCTCAGTCAGTCAGTCAGTCAGTCAGTCCAGTCCAGTCTCAGTCAGTCAGTCAGTCAGTCTCGGTCAGTCAGTCAGTCAGTCATTCAGTCAGTCAGTCAGTCAGGCAGTCAGTCAGTCGGTCAGCCTTATTCAGTCAGTCTGTCAGTCAGTCAGTCAGTCAGCCTTATTCAGTCAGTCTGTCAGTCATCCTTATTCAGTCAGTCTGTCAGTCAGTCAGTCGGTCAGTCCTGTCCAGTCAGTTAGTCAGTCAAGCAGTCAGTCAGGTAGTCAAGCAGTCAGTCAGTCAGTGTCAGTCAGTCATTTAGTCATTCAGTCAGTCAGTGAAATAGCCAGTCAGAGAGTCAAGCAGTCAGTCAGTCAGTCTCAGTCAGTCAGTTAGTCAGTCAGTCAGTCAGTCAGTCAGCCAGTCCAGTCTCAGTCAGTCAGGCAGTTAGTCAGTCAGTCTCGGTCAGTCAGTGAGTCAGTCAGTCAGTATCAGTCAGTCAGTGAGTCAGTCTGTCAGTCAGGCAGTATCAGTCAGGCAGTAAGACTCAGCTCGACAGAACTCCGATAGCCTAATGGCTAGACCGCTGGTCTTCCATGCGAGTGGCCTGGGTTCGAGTCCCAGCCGGAGCGAATATCTTCAATGTATATATTTCTTTTCTAATTTGAAAATTCTTTTTTTTTTCAATTTCTTTCCTTTGCAATTATTGATTATTTATGTAGGGAAGAAAATTCTGAGTCAGTTTAATTTTTCGACACAAAGATTTCAAAGTGTTTAAATAAACAATTACCAAGGTGCATTTTTTGTTTTTATTATATTTAAAACTCCCACCGACAGAGCTCCCGAAGACTAATGGCTAGAGTGTTAGGCTTCCAAGCGAGTGGCCCTGGGTTCGAGTCCCAGCCTGAACGAAAATCTTCAATGTATACTTTTAGTTTCTAATTTGAAATTCCTTCTTCTTTTTTTTTTAATTTTTCTCTTTTGCGAATATTGATTATTTATGTAGGGAGAAAAATTCTGAGTCAGTTTAATTATTCGACCTATAAATTTCAAAGTGTTTGAATCAATAATTACCAAGGTGCATTTTTTGTTTTTATTATATTTAAGACTTCCATCGACAGAGCTCCGATAGCCTAATGGCTAGACCGTTGAATTCCTAGCGCGTGGTACTGGGTTCGAGTCCCGGCCGGAAAGGAAATCTTAAATGCAAATATTTTTTTCTAATTTTATAATTCTTTTTTTTTATTTTTCCCTTTTGCGAAGTCAGTCAGTCAGTCTGACAGTCAATCAGTCAAGCACTCAGTCATTCAGTCTCAGTCAGTCAGTCCAGTCAGTCAGTCACTCAGTCAGTCAGTTAGTCCTTCAGCCAGTCAGTCAAGCAGTCAGTCATTTAGTCTCAGTCAGTCAGTCATTCAGTCAGTCAGTCAGTCAGGCAGTCAGTCAGTCAGTCAGTCGGTCAGTCCTGTGCAGTCAGTTAGTCACTAAAGCAGTCAGTCAGTCTCAGTCAGTCAGTCAGTCAGTCAGTCCAGTCCAGTCTCAGTCAGTCAGTCAGTCAGTCTCGGTCAGTCAGTCAGTCAGTCATTCAGTCAGTCAGTCAGTCAGGCAGTCAGTCAGTCGGTCAGCCTTATTCAGTCAGTCTGTCAGTCAGTCAGTCAGTCAGCCTTATTCAGTCAGTCTGTCAGTCATCCTTATTCAGTCAGTCTGTCAGTCAGTCAGTCGGTCAGTCCTGTCCAGTCAGTTAGTCAGTCAAGCAGTCAGTCAGGTAGTCAAGCAGTCAGTCAGTCAGTGTCAGTCAGTCATTTAGTCATTCAGTCAGTCAGTGAAATAGCCAGTCAGAGAGTCAAGCAGTCAGTCAGTCAGTCTCAGTCAGTCAGTTAGTCAGTCAGTCAGTCAGTCAGTCAGTCAGTCCAGTCTCAGTCAGTCAGGCAGTTAGTCAGTCAGTCTCGGTCAGTCAGTGAGTCAGTCAGTCACTATCAGTCAGTCAGTGAGTCAGTCTGTCAGTCAGGCAGTATCAGTCAGGCAGTAAGACTCCGCTCGACAGAACTCCGATAGCCTAATGGCTAGACCGCTGGTCTTCCAAGCGAGTGGCCTGGGTTCGAGTCCCAGCCGGAGCGAATATCTTCAATGTATATATTTCTTTTCTAATTTGAAAATTCTTTTTTTTTTCAATTTCTTTCCTTTGCAATTATTGATTATTTATGTAGGGAAGAAAATTCTGAGTCAGTTTAATTTTTCGACACGAAGATTTCAAAGTGTTTAAATAAACAATTACCAAGGTGCATTTTTTGTTTTTATTATATTTAAAACTCCCACCGACAGAGCTCCCATAGACTAATGGCTAGAGTGTTAGGCTTCCAAGCGAGTGGCCCTGGGTTCGAGTCCCAGCCTGAACGAAAATCTTCAATGTATACTTTTAGTTTCTAATTTGAAATTTCTTCTTCTTTTTTTTTAAATTTTTCTCTTTTGCGAATATTGATTATTTATGTAGGGAGAAAAATTCTGAGTCAGTTTAATTATTCGACCTGTAAATTTCAAAGTGTTTGAATCAATAATTACCAAGGTGCATTTTTTGTTTTTATTATATTTAAGACTTCCATCGACAGAGCTCCGATAGCCTAATGGCTAGACCGTTGGGCTCCTAGCGCGTGGTACTGGGTTCGAGTCCCGGCCGGAAAGGAAATCTTAAATGCAAATATTTTTTTCTAATTTTATAATTCTTTTTTTTTTATTTTTCCCTTTTGCGAAGTCAGTCAGTCAGTCTGACAGTCAATCAGTCAAGCACTCAGTCATTCAGTCTCAGTCAGTCAGTCCAGTCAGTCAGTCACTCAGTCAGTCAGTTAGTCCTTCAGCCAGTCAGTCAAGCAGTCAGTCATTTAGTCTCAGTCAGTCAGTCATTCAGCCAGTCAGTCAGTCAGGCAGTCAGTCAGTCAGTCAGTCGGTCAGTCCTGTGCAGTCAGTTAGTCACTAAAGCAGTCAGTCAGTCTCAGTCAGTCAGTCAGTCAGTCAGTCCAGTCCAGTCTCAGTCAGTCAGTCAGTCAGTCTCGGTCAGTCAGTCAGTCAGTCATTCAGTCAGTCAGTCAGTCAGGCAGTCAGTCAGTCGGTCAGCCTTATTCAGTCAGTCTGTCAGTCAGTCAGTCAGTCAGCCTTATTCAGTCAGTCTGTCAGTCATCCTAATTCAGTCAGTCTGTCAGTCAGTCAGTCGGTCAGTCCTGTCCAGTCAGTTAGTCAGTCAAGCAGTCAGTCAGGTAGTCAAGCAGTCAGTCAGTCAGTGTCAGTCAGTCATTTAGTCATTCAGTCAGTCAGTGAAATAGCCAGTCAGAGAGTCAAGCAGTCAGTCAGTCAGTCTCAGTCAGTCAGTTAGTCAGTCAGTCAGTCAGTCAGTCCAGTCTCAGTCAGTCAGGCAGTTAGTCAGTCAGTCTCGGTCAGTCAGTGAGTCAGTCAGTCAGTATCAGTCAGTCAGTGAGTCAGTCTGTCAGTCAGGCAGTATCAGTCAGGCAGTAAGACTCCGCTCGACAGAACTCCGATAGCCTAATGGCTAGACCGCTGGTCTTCCAAGCGAGTGGCCTGGGTTCGAGTCCCAGCCGGAGCGAATATCTTCAATGTGTATATTTCTTTCCTAATTTGAAATTTTTTTTTTTTTTCAATTTCTTTCCTTTGCAATTATTGATTATTTATGTAGGGAAGAAAATTCTGAGTCAGTTTAGTTTTTCGACACGAAGATTTCAAAGTGTTTAAATAAACAATTACCAAGGTGCATTTTTTGTTTTTATTATATTTAAAACTCCCACCGACAGAGCTCCCATAGACTAATGGCTAGAGTGTTAGGCTTCCAAGCGAGTGGCCCTGGGTTCGAGTCCCAGTCTGAACGAAAATCTTCAATGTATACTTTTAGTTTCTAATTTGAAATTTCTTTTTTTTTTTTTTTTTTTAATTTTTCTCTTTTGCGAATATTGATTATTTATGTAGGGAGAAAAATTCTGAGTCAGTTTAATTATTCGACCTGTAAATTTCAAAGTGTTTGAATCAATAATTACCAAGGTGCATTTTTTGTTTTTATTATATTTAAGACTTCCATCGACAGAGCTCCGATAGCCTAATGGCTAGACCGTTGAGTTCCAAGCGCGTGGTACTGGGTTCGAGTCCCGGCCGGAACGAAAATCTTCCATGTATATATTTCTCTTCTAATTTGAAGATTCTTTTTTTTTTCAATTTCTTTCTTTTGCAAATATGGATTATTTATGTACGGAAGAAAATTCTGAGTCAGTTTAATCATTCGACCTTTAGATTTCAAAGATTTTAGATCAATAATTACTAAGGTGCATTTTTTGTTTTTATTATAATTAAGACACCGGTCAACAGAGATCCGATAGTATATTGGCGAGAGCGTTGGGCTTCCATGAGTGTCGCCCTGGGTTCCAATCCCAGCCGGAAAGGAAATCTTAAATGCAAATATTTTTTTCTAATTTTATAATTCTTTTTTTTTTTATTTTTCCCTTTTGCGAAGTCAGTCAGTCAGTCTGACAGTCAATCAGTCAAGCACTCAGTCATTCAGTCTCAGTCAGTCAGTCCAGTCAGTCAGTCACTCAGTCAGTCAGTTAGTCCTTCAGCCAGT
Organism: Uloborus diversus; assembly: GCF_026930045.1. Taxonomy (NCBI): domain Eukaryota; kingdom Metazoa; phylum Arthropoda; class Arachnida; order Araneae; family Uloboridae; genus Uloborus; species Uloborus diversus. The sequence continues at coordinate 75,380,546 of NC_072731.1, read as the reverse complement.
CAGTCAAGCAGTCAGTCATTTAGTCTCAGTCAGTCAGTCATTCAGTCAGTCAGTCAGTCAGGCAGTCAGTCAGTCGGTCAGTCCTGTGCAGTCAGTTAGTCACTAAAGCAGTCAGTCAGTCTCAGTCAGTCAGTCAGTCAGTCCAGTCCAGTCTCAGTCAGTCAGTCAGTCAGTCTCGGTCAGTCAGTCAGTCAGTCATTCAGTCAGTCAGTCAGTCAGGCAGTCAGTCAGTCTGTCAGTCAGTCAGTCAGTCAGCCTTATTCAGTCAGTCTGTCAGTCATCCTTATTCAGTCAGTCTGTCAGTCAGTCAGTCGGTCAGTCCTGTCCAGTCAGTTAGTCAGTCAAGCAGTCAGTCAGGTAGTCAAGCAGTCAGTCAGTCAGTGTCAGTCAGTCATTTAGTCATTCAGTCAGTCAGTGAAATAGCCAGTCAGAGAGTCAAGCAGTCAGTCAGTCAGTCTAGTCAGTCATTTAGTCAGTCAGTCAGTCAGTCAGTCATTCAGTCCAGTCTCAGTCAGTCAGGCAGTTAGTCAGTCAGTCTCGGTCAGTCAGTGAGTCAGTCAGTCAGTATCAGTCAGTCAGTGAGTCAGTCTGTCAGTCAGGCAGTATCAGTCAGGCAGTAAGACTCCGCTCGACAGAACTCCGATAGCCTAATGGCTAGACCGCTGGTCTTCCAAGCGAGTGGCCTGGGTTCGAGTCCCAGCCGGAGCGAAAATCTTCAATGTATATATTTCTTTTCTAATTTGAAAATTATTTTTTTTTTCAATTTCTTTCCTTTGCAATTATTGATTATTTATGTAGGGAAGAAAATTCTGAGTCAGTTTAATTTTTCGACACGAAGATTTCAAAGTGTTTAAATAAACAATTACCAAGGTGCATTTTTTGTTTTTATTATATTTAAAACTCCCACCGACAGAGCTCCCATAGACTAATGGCTAGAGTGTTAGGCTTCCAAGCGAGTGGCCCTGGGTTCGAGTCCCAGCCTGAACGAAAATCTTCAATGTATACTTTTAGTTTCTAATTTGAAATTTCTTCTTCTTTTTTTTTTAATTTTTCTCTTTTGCGAATATTGATTATTTATGTAGGGAGAAAAATTCTGAGTCAGTTTAATCATTCGACCTGTAAATTTCAAAGTGTTTGAATCAATAATTACCAAGGTGCATTTTTTTGTTTTTATTATATTTAAGACTTCCATCGACAGAGCTCCGATAGCCTAATGGCTAGACCGTTGGGTTCCTAGCGCGTGGTACTGGGTTCGAGTCCCGGCCGGAAAGGAAATCTTAAATGCAAATATTTTTTTCTAATTTTATAATTCTTTTTTTTTTATTTTTCCCTTTTGCGAAGTCAGTCAGTCAGTCTGACAGTCAATCAGTCAAGCACTCAGTCATTCAGTCTCAGTCAGTCAGTCCAGTCAGTCAGTCACTCAGTCAGTCAGTTAGTCCTTCAGCCAGTCAGTCAAGCAGTCAGTCATTTAGTCTCAGTCAGTCAGTCATTCAGTCAGTCAGTCAGTCAGGCAGTCAGTCAGTCAGTCAGTCGGTCAGTCCTGTGCAGTCAGTTAGTCACTAAAGCAGTCAGTCAGTCTCAGTCAGTCAGTCAGTCAGTCAGTCCAGTCCAGTCTCAGTCAGTCAGTCAGTCAGTCTCGGTCAGTCAGTCAGTCAGTCATTCAGTCAGTCAGTCAGTCAGGCAGTCAGTCAGTCGGTCAGCCTTATTCAGTCAGTCAGTCAGGCAGTCAGTCAGTCGGTCAGCCTTATTCAGTCAGTCTGTCAGTCATCCTTATTCAGTCAGTCTGTCAGTCAGTCAGTGGGTCAGTCCTGTCCAGTCAGTTAGTCAGTCAAGCAGTCAGTCAGGTAGTCAAGCAGTCTGTCAGTTAGTGTCAGTCAGTCATTTAGTCATTCAGTCAGTCAGTGAAATAGCCAGTCAGAGAGTCAAGCAGTCTGTCAGTCAGTCTCAGTCAGTCAGTTAGTCAGTCAGTCAGTCAGTCAGTCAGTCAGTCCAGTCTCAGTCAGTCAGGCAGTTAGTCAGTCAGTCTCGGTCAGTCAGTGAGTCAGTCAGTCAGTATCAGTCAGTCAGTGAGTCAGTCTGTCAGTCAGGCAGTATCAGTCAGGCAGTAAGACTCCGCTCGGCAGAACTCCGATAGCCTAATGGCTAGACCGCTGGTCTTCCAAGCGAGTGGCCTGGGTTCGAGTCCCAGCCGGAGCGAATATCTTCAATGTGTATATTTCTTTCCTAATTTGAAATTTTTTTTTTTTTTTCAATTTCTTTCCTTTGCAATTATTGATTATTTATGTAGGGAAGAAAATTCTGAGTCAGTTTAGTTTTTCGACACGAAGATTTCAAAGTGTTTAAATAAACAATTACCAAGGTGCATTTTTTGTTTTTATTATATTTAAAACTCCCACCGACAGAGCTCCCATAGACTAATGGCTAGAGTGTTAGGCTTCCAAGCGAGTGGCCCTGGGTTCGAGTCCCAGTCTGAACGAAAATCTTCAATGTATACTTTTAGTTTCTAATTTGAAATTTCTTCTTCTTTTTTTTTAATTTTTCTCTTTTGCGAATATTGATTATTTATGTAGGGAGAAAAATTCTGAGTCAGTTTAATTATTCGACCTGTAAATTTCAAAGTGTTTGAATCAATAATTACCAAGGTGCATTTTTTGTTTTTATTATATTTAAGACTTCCATCGACAGAGCTCCGATAGCCTAATGGCTAGACCGTTGGGTTCCAAGCGCGTGGTACTGGGTTCGAGTCCCGGCCGGAACGAAAATCTTCCATGTATATATTTCTCTTCTAATTTGAAGATTCTTTTTTTTTTCAATCTCTTTCTTTTGCAAATATGGATTATTTATGTACGGAAGAAAATTCTGAGTCAGTTTAATCATTCGACCTTTAGATTTCAAAGATTTTAGATCAATAATTACTAAGGTGCATTTTTTGTTTTTATTATAATTAAGACACCGATCAACAGAGATCCGATAGTATATTGGCGAGAGCGTTGGGCTTCCATGAGTGTCGCCCTGGGTTCAAATCCCAGCCGGAAAGGAAATCTTAAATCAGTCAGTCTGTCAGTCAGTCAGTCGGTCAGTCCTGTCCAATCAGTTAGTCAGTCAAGCAGTCAGTCAGGTAGTCAAGCAGTCAGTCAGTCAGTGTCAGTCAGTCATTTAGTCATTCAGTCAGTCAGTGAAATAGCCAGTCAGAGAGTCAAGCAGTCAGTCTCAGTCAGTCAGTTAGTCAGTCAGTCAGTCAGTCAGTCCAGTCTCAGTCAGTCAGGCAGTTAGTCAGTCAGTCTCGGTCAGTCAGTGAGTCAGTCAGTCAGTATCAGTCAGTCAGTGAGTCAGTCTGTCAGTCAGGCAGTATCAGTCAGGCAGTAAGACTCCGCTCGACAGAACTCCGATAGCCTAATGGCTAGACCGCTGGTCTTCCAAGCGAGTGGCCTGGGTTCGAGTCCCAGCCGGAGCGAATATCTTCAATGTATATATTTCTTTTCTAATTTGAAAATTCTTTTTTTTTTTCAATTTCTTTCCTTTGCAATTATTGATTATTTATGTAGGGAAGAAAATTCTGAGTCAGTTTAATTTTTCGACACGAAGATTTCAAAGTGTTTAAATAAACAATTACCAAGGTGCATTTTTTGTTTTTATTATATTTAAAACTCCCACCGACAGAGCTCCCATAGACTGAACGAAAATCTTCACTGTATACTTTTAGTTTCTAATTTGAAATTTCTTCTTCTTTTTTTTTTAATTTTTCTCTTTTGCGAATATTGATTATTTATGTAGGGAGAAAAATTCTGAGTCAGTTTTATTATTCGACCTGTAAATTTCAAAGTGTTTGAATCAATAATTACCAAGGTGCATTTTTTGTTTTTATTATATTTAAGACTTCCATCGACAGAGCTCCGATAGCCTAATGGCTAGACCGTTGGGTTCCAAGCGCGTGGTACTGGGTTCGAGTCCCGGCCGGAACGAAAATCTTCCATGTATATATTTCTCTTCTAATTTGAAGATTCTTTTTTTTTCAATTTCTTTCTTTTGCAAATATGGATTATTTATGTACGGAAGAAAATTCTGAGTCAGTTTAATCATTCGACCTTTAGATTTCAAAGATTTTAGATCAATAATTACTAAGGTGCATTTTTTGTTTTTATTATAATTAAGACACCGATCAGCAGAGATCCGATAGTATATTGGCGAGAGCGTTGGGCTTCCATGAGTGTCGCCCTGGGTTCAAATCCCAGCCGGAAAGGAAATCTTAAAGGCAAATATTTTTTTCTAATTTTATAATTCTTTTTTTTTATTTTTCCCTTTTGCGAAGTCAGTCAGTCAGTCTGACAGTCAATCAGTCAAGCACTCAGTCATTCAGTCTCAGTCAGTCAGTCCAGTCAGTCAGTCACTCAGTCAGTCAGTTAGTCCTTCAGCCAGTCAGTCAAGCAGTCAGTCATTTAGTCTCAGTCAGTCAGTCATTCAGTCAGTCAGTCAGGCAGTCAGTCAGTCAGTCAGTCGGTCAGTCCTGTGCAGTCAGTTAGTCACTAAAGCAGTCAGTCAGTCTCAGTCAGTCAGTCAGTCAGTCAGTCCAGTCCAGTCTCAGTCAGTCAGTCAGTCAGTCAGTCCAGTCCAGTCTCAGTCAGTCAGTCAGTCAGTCTCGGTCAGTCAGTCAGTCAGTCAGTCAGTCAGGCAGTCAGTCAGTCGGTCAGCCTTATTCAGTCAGTCTGTCAGTCATCCTTATTCAGTCAGTCTGTCAGTCAGTCAGTCGGTCAGTCCTGTCCAGTCAGTTAGTCAGTCAAGCAGTCAGTCAGGTAGTCAAGCAGTCAGTCAGTCAGTGTCAGTCAGTCATTTAGTCATTCAGTCAGTCAGTGAAATAGCCAGTCAGAGAGTCAAGCAGTCAGTCAGTCAGTCTCAGTCAGTCAGTTAGTCAGTCAGTCAGTCAGTCAGTCAGTCAGTCCAGTCTCAGTCAGTCAGGCAGTTAGTCAGTCAGTCTCGGTCAGTCAGTGAGTCAGTCAGTCAGTATCAGTCAGTCAGTGAGTCAGTCTGTGAGTCAGGCAGTATCAGTCAGGCAGTAAGACTCCGCTCGACAGAACTCCGATAGCCTAATGGCTAGACCGCTGGTCTTCCAAGCGAGTGGCCTGGGTTCGAGTCCCAGCCGGAGCGAATATCTTCAATGTATATATTTCTTTTCTAATTTGAAAATTCTTTTTTTTTCAATTTCTTTCCTTTGCAATTATTGATTATTTATGTAGGGAAGAAAATTCTAAGTCAGTTTAATTTTTCGACACAAAGATTTCAAAGTGTTTAAATAAACAATTACCAAGGTGCATTTTTTGTTTTTATTATATTTAAAACTCCCACCGACAGAGCTCCCATAGACTAATGGCTAGAGTGTTAGGCTTCCAAGCGAGTGGCCCTGGGTTCGAGTCCCAGCCTGAACGAAAATCTTCAATGTATACTTTTAGTTTCTAATTTGAAATTTCTTCTTCTTTTTTTTTAATTTTTCTCTTTTGCGAATATTGATTATTTATGTAGGGAGAAAAATTCTGAGTCAGTTTAGTTATTCGACCTGTAAATTTCAAAGTGTTTGAATCAATAATTACCAAGGTGCATTTTTTGTTTTTATTATATTTAAGACTTCCATCGACAGAGCTCCGATAGCCTAATGGCTAGACCGTTGGGTTCCTAGCGCGTGGTACTGGGTTCGAGTCCCGGCCGGAAAGGAAATCTTAAATGCAAATATTTTTTTCTAATTTTATAATTCTTTTTTTTTATTTTTCCCTTTTACGAAGTCAGTCAGTCATTCTGACAGTCAATCAGTCAAGCACTCAGTCATTCAATCTCAGTCAGTCAGTCCAGTCAGTCAGTCACTCAGTCAGTCAGTTAGTCCTTCAGCCAGTCAGTCAAGCAGTCAGTCATTTAGTCTCAGTCAGTCAGTCATTCAGTCAGTCAGTCGGTCAGTCCTGTGCAGTCAGTTAGTCACTAAAGCAGTCAGTCAGTCTCAGTCAGTCAGTCAGTCAGTCAGTCCAGTCCAGTCTCAGTCAGTCAGTCAGTCAGTCTCGGTCAGTCAGTCAGTCAGTCATTCAGTCAGTCAGTCAGTCAGGCAGTCAGTCAGTCGGTCAGCCTTATTCAGTCAGTCTGTCAGTCAGTCAGTCAGTCAGCCTTATTCAGTCAGTCTGTCAGTCATCCTTATTCAGTCAGTCTGTCAGTCAGTCAGTCGGTCAGTCCTGTCCAGTCAGTTAGTCAGTCAAGCAGTCAGTCAGGTAGTCAAGCAGTCAGTCAGTCAGTGTCAGTCAGTCATTTAGTCATTCAGTCAGTCAGTGAAATAGCCAGTCAGAGAGTCAAGCAGTCAGTCAGTCAGTCTCAGTCAGTCAGTTAGTCAGTCAGTCAGTCAGTCAGTCAGCCAGTCCAGTCTCAGTCAGTCAGGCAGTTAGTCAGTCAGTCTCGGTCAGTCAGTGAGTCAGTCAGTCAGTATCAGTCAGTCAGTGAGTCAGTCTGTCAGTCAGGCAGTATCAGTCAGGCAGTAAGACTCAGCTCGACAGAACTCCGATAGCCTAATGGCTAGACCGCTGGTCTTCCATGCGAGTGGCCTGGGTTCGAGTCCCAGCCGGAGCGAATATCTTCAATGTATATATTTCTTTTCTAATTTGAAAATTCTTTTTTTTTTCAATTTCTTTCCTTTGCAATTATTGATTATTTATGTAGGGAAGAAAATTCTGAGTCAGTTTAATTTTTCGACACAAAGATTTCAAAGTGTTTAAATAAACAATTACCAAGGTGCATTTTTTGTTTTTATTATATTTAAAACTCCCACCGACAGAGCTCCCGAAGACTAATGGCTAGAGTGTTAGGCTTCCAAGCGAGTGGCCCTGGGTTCGAGTCCCAGCCTGAACGAAAATCTTCAATGTATACTTTTAGTTTCTAATTTGAAATTCCTTCTTCTTTTTTTTTTAATTTTTCTCTTTTGCGAATATTGATTATTTATGTAGGGAGAAAAATTCTGAGTCAGTTTAATTATTCGACCTATAAATTTCAAAGTGTTTGAATCAATAATTACCAAGGTGCATTTTTTGTTTTTATTATATTTAAGACTTCCATCGACAGAGCTCCGATAGCCTAATGGCTAGACCGTTGAATTCCTAGCGCGTGGTACTGGGTTCGAGTCCCGGCCGGAAAGGAAATCTTAAATGCAAATATTTTTTTCTAATTTTATAATTCTTTTTTTTTATTTTTCCCTTTTGCGAAGTCAGTCAGTCAGTCTGACAGTCAATCAGTCAAGCACTCAGTCATTCAGTCTCAGTCAGTCAGTCCAGTCAGTCAGTCACTCAGTCAGTCAGTTAGTCCTTCAGCCAGTCAGTCAAGCAGTCAGTCATTTAGTCTCAGTCAGTCAGTCATTCAGTCAGTCAGTCAGTCAGGCAGTCAGTCAGTCAGTCAGTCGGTCAGTCCTGTGCAGTCAGTTAGTCACTAAAGCAGTCAGTCAGTCTCAGTCAGTCAGTCAGTCAGTCAGTCCAGTCCAGTCTCAGTCAGTCAGTCAGTCAGTCTCGGTCAGTCAGTCAGTCAGTCATTCAGTCAGTCAGTCAGTCAGGCAGTCAGTCAGTCGGTCAGCCTTATTCAGTCAGTCTGTCAGTCAGTCAGTCAGTCAGCCTTATTCAGTCAGTCTGTCAGTCATCCTTATTCAGTCAGTCTGTCAGTCAGTCAGTCGGTCAGTCCTGTCCAGTCAGTTAGTCAGTCAAGCAGTCAGTCAGGTAGTCAAGCAGTCAGTCAGTCAGTGTCAGTCAGTCATTTAGTCATTCAGTCAGTCAGTGAAATAGCCAGTCAGAGAGTCAAGCAGTCAGTCAGTCAGTCTCAGTCAGTCAGTTAGTCAGTCAGTCAGTCAGTCAGTCAGTCAGTCCAGTCTCAGTCAGTCAGGCAGTTAGTCAGTCAGTCTCGGTCAGTCAGTGAGTCAGTCAGTCACTATCAGTCAGTCAGTGAGTCAGTCTGTCAGTCAGGCAGTATCAGTCAGGCAGTAAGACTCCGCTCGACAGAACTCCGATAGCCTAATGGCTAGACCGCTGGTCTTCCAAGCGAGTGGCCTGGGTTCGAGTCCCAGCCGGAGCGAATATCTTCAATGTATATATTTCTTTTCTAATTTGAAAATTCTTTTTTTTTTCAATTTCTTTCCTTTGCAATTATTGATTATTTATGTAGGGAAGAAAATTCTGAGTCAGTTTAATTTTTCGACACGAAGATTTCAAAGTGTTTAAATAAACAATTACCAAGGTGCATTTTTTGTTTTTATTATATTTAAAACTCCCACCGACAGAGCTCCCATAGACTAATGGCTAGAGTGTTAGGCTTCCAAGCGAGTGGCCCTGGGTTCGAGTCCCAGCCTGAACGAAAATCTTCAATGTATACTTTTAGTTTCTAATTTGAAATTTCTTCTTCTTTTTTTTTTAATTTTTCTCTTTTGCGAATATTGATTATTTATGTAGGGAGAAAAATTCTGAGTCAGTTTAATTATTCGACCTGTAAATTTCAAAGTGTTTGAATCAATAATTACCAAGGTGCATTTTTTGTTTTTATTATATTTAAGACTTCCATCGACAGAGCTCCGATAGCCTAATGGCTAGACCGTTGGGCTCCTAGCGCGTGGTACTGGGTTCGAGTCCCGGCCGGAAAGGAAATCTTAAATGCAAATATTTTTTTCTAATTTTATAATTCTTTTTTTTTTATTTTTCCCTTTTGCGAAGTCAGTCAGTCAGTCTGACAGTCAATCAGTCAAGCACTCAGTCATTCAGTCTCAGTCAGTCAGTCCAGTCAGTCAGTCACTCAGTCAGTCAGTTAGTCCTTCAGCCAGTCAGTCAAGCAGTCAGTCATTTAGTCTCAGTCAGTCAGTCATTCAGCCAGTCAGTCAGTCAGGCAGTCAGTCAGTCAGTCAGTCGGTCAGTCCTGTGCAGTCAGTTAGTCACTAAAGCAGTCAGTCAGTCTCAGTCAGTCAGTCAGTCAGTCAGTCCAGTCCAGTCTCAGTCAGTCAGTCAGTCAGTCTCGGTCAGTCAGTCAGTCAGTCATTCAGTCAGTCAGTCAGTCAGGCAGTCAGTCAGTCGGTCAGCCTTATTCAGTCAGTCTGTCAGTCAGTCAGTCAGTCAGCCTTATTCAGTCAGTCTGTCAGTCATCCTAATTCAGTCAGTCTGTCAGTCAGTCAGTCGGTCAGTCCTGTCCAGTCAGTTAGTCAGTCAAGCAGTCAGTCAGGTAGTCAAGCAGTCAGTCAGTCAGTGTCAGTCAGTCATTTAGTCATTCAGTCAGTCAGTGAAATAGCCAGTCAGAGAGTCAAGCAGTCAGTCAGTCAGTCTCAGTCAGTCAGTTAGTCAGTCAGTCAGTCAGTCAGTCCAGTCTCAGTCAGTCAGGCAGTTAGTCAGTCAGTCTCGGTCAGTCAGTGAGTCAGTCAGTCAGTATCAGTCAGTCAGTGAGTCAGTCTGTCAGTCAGGCAGTATCAGTCAGGCAGTAAGACTCCGCTCGACAGAACTCCGATAGCCTAATGGCTAGACCGCTGGTCTTCCAAGCGAGTGGCCTGGGTTCGAGTCCCAGCCGGAGCGAATATCTTCAATGTGTATATTTCTTTCCTAATTTGAAATTTTTTTTTTTTTTTCAATTTCTTTCCTTTGCAATTATTGATTATTTATGTAGGGAAGAAAAATCTGAGTCAGTTTAGTTTTTCGACACGAAGATTTCAAAGTGTTTAAATAAACAATTACCAAGGTGCATTTTTTGTTTTTATTATATTTAAAACTCCCACCGACAGAGCTCCCATAGACTAATGGCTAGAGTGTTAGGCTTCCAAGCGAGTGGCCCTGGGTTCGAGTCCCAGTCTGAACGAAAATCTTCAATGTATACTTTTAGTTTCTAATTTGAAATTTCTTCTTCTTTTTTTTTAATTTTTCTCTTTTGCGAATATTGATTATTTATGTAGGGAGAAAAATTCTGAGTCAGTTTAATTATTCGACCTGTAAATTTCAAAGTGTTTGAATCAATAATTACCAAGGTGCATTTTTTGTTTTTATTATATTTAAGACTTCCATCGACAGAGCTCCGATAGCCTAATGGCTAGACCGTTGGGTTCCAAGCGCGTGGTACTGGGTTCGAGTCCCGGCCGGAACGAAAATCTTCCATGTATATATTTCTCTTCTAATTTGAAGATTCTTTTTTTTTTCAATCTCTTTCTTTTGCAAATATGGATTATTTATGTACGGAAGAAAATTCTGAGTCAGTTTAATCATTCGACCTTTAGATTTCAAAGATTTTAGATCAATAATTACTAAGGTGCATTTTTTGTTTTTATTATAATTAAGACACCGATCAACAGAGATCCGATAGTATATTGGCGAGAGCGTTGGGCTTCCATGAGTGTCGCCCTGGGTTCAAATCCCAGCCGGAAAGGAAATCTTAAATGCAAATATTTTTTTCTAATTTTATAATTCTTTTTTTTTTATTTTTCCCTTTTGCGAAGTCAGTCAGTCAGTCTGACAGTCAATCAGTCAAGCACTCAGTCATTCAGTCTCAGTCAGTCAGTCCAGTCAGTCAGTCACTCAGTCAGTCAGTTAGTCCTTCAGCCAGTCAGTCAAGCAGTCAGTCATTTAGTCTCAGTCAGTCAGTCATTCAGTCAGTCAGTCAGTCAGGCAGTCAGTCAGTCAGTCGGTCAGTCCTGTGCAGTCAGTTAGTCACTAAAGCAGTCAGTCAGTCTCAGTCAGTCAGTCAGTCAGTCAGTCCAGTCGAGTCTCAGTCAGTCAGTCAGTCAGTCTCGGTCAGTCAGTCAGTCAGTCATTCAGTCAGTCAGTCAGTCAGTCAGTCAACCTTATTCAGTCAGTCTGTCAGTCATCCTTATTCAGTCAGTCTGTCAGTCAGTCAGTCGGTCAGTCCTGTCCAATCAGTTAGTCAGTCAAGCAGTCAGTCAGGTAGTCAAGCAGTCAGTCAGTCAGTGTCAGTCAGTCATTTAGTCATTCAGTCAGTCAGTGAAATAGCCAGTCAGAGAGTCAAGCAGTCAGTCTCAGTCAGTCAGTTAGTCAGTCAGTCAGTCAGTCAGTCAGTCAGTCCAGTCTCAGTCAGTCAGGCAGTTAGTCAGTCAGTCTCGGTCAGTCAGTGAGTCAGTCAGTCAGTATCAGTCAGTCAGTGAGTCAGTCTGTCAGTCAGGCAGTATCAGTCAGGCAGTAAGACTCCGCTCGACAGAACTCCGATAGCCTAATGGCTAGACCGCTGGTCTTCCAAGCGAGTGGCCTGGGTTCGAGTCCCAGCCGGAGCGAATATCTTCAATGTATATATTTCTTTTCTAATTTGAAAATTCTTTTTTTTTTTCAATTTCTTTCCTTTGCAATTATTGATTATTTATGTAGGGAAGAAAATTCTGAGTCAGTTTAATTTTTCGACACGAAGATTTCAAAGTGTTTAAATAAACAATTACCAAGGTGCATTTTTTTTTTATTATATTTAAAACTCCCACCGACAGAGCTCCCATAGACTGAACGAAAATCTTCACTGTATACTTTTAGTTTCTAATTTGAAATTTCTTCTTCTTTTTTTTTTAATTTTTCTCTTTTGCGAATATTGATTATTTATGTAGGGAGAAAAATTCTGAGTCAGTTTTATTATTCGACCTGTAAATTTCAAAGTGTTTGAATCAATAATTACCAAGGTGCATTTTTTGTTTTTATTATATTTAAGACTTCCATCGACAGAGCTCCGATAGCCTAATGGCTAGACCGTTGGGTTCCAAGCGCGTGGTACTGGGTTCGAGTCCCGGCCGGAACGAAAATCTTCCATGTATATATTTCTCTTCTAATTTGAAGATTCTTTTTTTTTCAATTTCTTTCTTTTGCAAATATGGATTATTTATGTACGGAAGAAAATTCTGAGTCAGTTTAATCATTCGACCTTTAGATTTCAAAGATTTTAGATCAATAATTACTAAGGTGCATTTTTTGTTTTTATTATAATTAAGACACCGATCAGCAGAGATCCGATAGTATATTGGCGAGAGCGTTGGGCTTCCATGAGTGTCGCCCTGGGTTCAAATCCCAGCCGGAAAGGAAATCTTAAAGGCAAATATTTTTTTCTAATTTTATAATTCTTTTTTTTTTTATTTTTCCCTTTTGCGAAGTCAGTCAGTCAGTCTGACAGTCAATCAGTCAAGCACTCAGTCATTCAGTCTCAGTCAGTCAGTCCAGTCAGTCAGTCACTCAGTCAGTCAGTTAGTCCTTCAGCCAGTCAGTCAAGCAGTCAGTCATTTAGTCTCAGTCAGTCAGTCATTCAGTCAGTCAGTCAGGCAGTCAGTCAGTCAGTCAGTCGGTCAGTCCTGTGCAGTCAGTTAGTCACTAAAGCAGTCAGTCAGTCTCAGTCAGTCAGTCAGTCAGTCAGTCCAGTCCAGTCTCAGTCAGTCAGTCAGTCAGTCAGTCCAGTCCAGTCTCAGTCAGTCAGTCAGTCAGTCTCGGTCAGTCAGTCAGTCAGTCAGTCAGTCAGGCAGTCAGTCAGTCGGTCAGCCTTATTCAGTCAGTCTGTCAGTCATCCTTATTCAGTCAGTCTGTCAGTCAGTCAGTCGGTCAGTCCTGTCCAGTCAGTTAGTCAGTCAAGCAGTCAGTCAGGTAGTCAAGCAGTCAGTCAGTCAGTGTCAGTCAGTCATTTAGTCATTCAGTCAGTCAGTGAAATAGCCAGTCAGAGAGTCAAGCAGTCAGTCAGTCAGTCTCAGTCAGTCAGTTAGTCAGTCAGTCAGTCAGTCAGTCAGTCAGTCCAGTCTCAGTCAGTCAGGCAGTTAGTCAGTCAGTCTCGGTCAGTCAGTGAGTCAGTCAGTCAGTATCAGTCAGTCAGTGAGTCAGTCTGTGAGTCAGGCAGTATCAGTCAGGCAGTAAGACTCCGCTCGACAGAACTCCGATAGCCTAATGGCTAGACCGCTGGTCTTCCAAGCGAGTGGCCTGGGTTCGAGTCCCAGCCGGAGCGAATATCTTCAATGTATATATTTCTTTTCTAATTTGAAAATTCTTTTTTTTTCAATTTCTTTCCTTTGCAATTATTGATTATTTATGTAGGGAAGAAAATTCTAAGTCAGTTTAATTTTTCGACACAAAGATTTCAAAGTGTTTAAATAAACAATTACCAAGGTGCATTTTTTGTTTTTATTATATTTAAAACTCCCACCGACAGAGCTCCCATAGACTAATGGCTAGAGTGTTAGGCTTCCAAGCGAGTGGCCCTGGGTTCGAGTCCCAGCCTGAACGAAAATCTTCAATGTATACTTTTAGTTTCTAATTTGAAATTTCTTCTTCTTTTTTTTTAATTTTTCTCTTTTGCGAATATTGATTATTTATGTAGGGAGAAAAATTCTGAGTCAGTTTAGTTATTCGACCTGTAAATTTCAAAGTGTTTGAATCAATAATTACCAAGGTGCATTTTTTGTTTTTATTATATTTAAGACTTCCATCGACAGAGCTCCGATAGCCTAATGGCTAGACCGTTGGGTTCCTAGCGCGTGGTACTGGGTTCGAGTCCCGGCCGGAAAGGAAATCTTAAATGCAAATATTTTTTTCTAATTTTATAATTCTTTTTTTTTATTTTTCCCTTTTACGAAGTCAGTCAGTCATTCTGACAGTCAATCAGTCAAGCACTCAGTCATTCAATCTCAGTCAGTCAGTCCAGTCAGTCAGTCACTCAGTCAGTCAGTTAGTCCTTCAGCCAGTCAGTCAAGCAGTCAGTCATTTAGTCTCAGTCAGTCAGTCATTCAGTCAGTCAGTCGGTCAGTCCTGTGCAGTCAGTTAGTCACTAAAGCAGTCAGTCAGTCTCAGTCAGTCAGTCAGTCAGTCAGTCCAGTCCAGTCTCAGTCAGTCAGTCAGTCAGTCTCGGTCAGTCAGTCAGTCAGTCATTCAGTCAGTCAGTCAGTCAGGCAGTCAGTCAGTCGGTCAGCCTTATTCAGTCAGTCTGTCAGTCAGTCAGTCAGTCAGCCTTATTCAGTCAGTCTGTCAGTCATCCTTATTCAGTCAGTCTGTCAGTCAGTCAGTCGGTCAGTCCTGTCCAGTCAGTTAGTCAGTCAAGCAGTCAGTCAGGTAGTCAAGCAGTCAGTCAGGTAGTCAAGCAGTCAGTCAGTCAGTGTCAGTCAGTCATTTAGTCATTCAGTCAGTCAGTGAAATAGCCAGTCAGAGAGTCAAGCAGTCAGTCAGTCAGTCTCAGTCAGTCAGTTAGTCAGTCAGTCAGTCAGTCAGTCAGCCAGTCCAGTCTCAGTCAGTCAGGCAGTTAGTCAGTCAGTCTCGGTCAGTCAGTGAGTCAGTCAGTCAGTATCAGTCAGTCAGTGAGTCAGTCTGTCAGTCAGGCAGTATCAGTCAGGCAGTAAGACTCAGCTCGACAGAACTCCGATAGCCTAATGGCTAGACCGCTGGTCTTCCATGCGAGTGGCCTGGGTTCGAGTCCCAGCCGGAGCGAATATCTTCAATGTATATATTTCTTTTCTAATTTGAAAATTCTTTTTTTTTTCAATTTCTTTCCTTTGCAATTATTGATTATTTATGTAGGGAAGAAAATTCTGAGTCAGTTTAATTTTTCGACACAAAGATTTCAAAGTGTTTAAATAAACAATTACCAAGGTGCATTTTTTGTTTTTATTATATTTAAAACTCCCACCGACAGAGCTCCCGAAGACTAATGGCTAGAGTGTTAGGCTTCCAAGCGAGTGGCCCTGGGTTCGAGTCCCAGCCTGAACGAAAATCTTCAATGTATACTTTTAGTTTCTAATTTGAAATTCCTTCTTCTTTTTTTTTTAATTTTTCTCTTTTGCGAATATTGATTATTTATGTAGGGAGAAAAATTCTGAGTCAGTTTAATTATTCGACCTATAAATTTCAAAGTGTTTGAATGAATAATTACCAAGGTGCATTTTTTGTTTTTATTATATTTAAGACTTCCATCGACAGAGCTCCGATAGCCTAATGGCTAGACCGTTGAATTCCTAGCGCGTGGTACTGGGTTCGAGTCCCGGCCGGAAAGGAAATCTTAAATGCAAATATTTTTTTCTAATTTTATAATTCTTTTTTTTTATTTTTCCCTTTTGCGAAGTCAGTCAGTCAGTCTGACAGTCAATCAGTCAAGCACTCAGTCATTCAGTCTCAGTCAGTCAGTCCAGTCAGTCAGTCACTCAGTCAGTCAGTTAGTCCTTCAGCCAGTCAGTCAAGCAGTCAGTCATTTAGTCTCAGTCAGTCAGTCATTCAGTCAGTCAGTCAGTCAGGCAGTCAGTCAGTCAGTCAGTCGGTCAGTCCTGTGCAGTCAGTTAGTCACTAAAGCAGTCAGTCAGTCTCAGTCAGTCAGTCAGTCAGTCAGTCCAGTCCAGTCTCAGTCAGTCAGTCAGTCAGTCTCGGTCAGTCAGTCAGTCAGTCATTCAGTCAGTCAGTCAGTCAGGCAGTCAGTCAGTCGGTCAGCCTTATTCAGTCAGTCTGTCAGTCAGTCAGTCAGTCAGCCTTATTCAGTCAGTCTGTCAGTCATCCTTATTCAGTCAGTCTGTCAGTCAGTCAGTCGGTCAGTCCTGTCCAGTCAGTTAGTCAGTCAAGCAGTCAGTCAGGTAGTCAAGCAGTCAGTCAGTCAGTGTCAGTCAGTCATTTAGTCATTCAGTCAGTCAGTGAAATAGCCAGTCAGAGAGTCAAGCAGTCAGTCAGTCAGTCTCAGTCAGTCAGTTAGTCAGTCAGTCAGTCAGTCAGTCAGTCAGTCCAGTCTCAGTCAGTCAGGCAGTTAGTCAGTCAGTCTCGGTCAGTCAGTGAGTCAGTCAGTCACTATCAGTCAGTCAGTGAGTCAGTCTGTCAGTCAGGCAGTATCAGTCAGGCAGTAAGACTCCGCTCGACAGAACTCCGATAGCCTAATGGCTAGACCGCTGGTCTTCCAAGCGAGTGGCCTGGGTTCGAGTCCCAGCTGGAGCGAATATCTTCAATGTATATATTTCTTTTCTAATTTGAAAATTCTTTTTTTTTTCAATTTCTTTCCTTTGCAATTATTGATTATTTATGTAGGGAAGAAAATTCTGAGTCAGTTTAATTTTTCGACACGAAGATTTCAAAGTGTTTAAATAAACAATTACCAAGGTGCATTTTTTGTTTTTATTATATTTAAAACTCCCACCGACAGAGCTCCCATAGACTAATGGCTAGAGTGTTAGGCTTCCAAGCGAGTGGCCCTGGGTTCGAGTCCCAGCCTGAACGAAAATCTTCAATGTATACTTTTAGTTTCTAATTTGAAATTTCTTCTTCTTTTTTTTTTAATTTTTCTCTTTTGCGAATATTGATTATTTATGTAGGGAGAAAAATTCTGAGTCAGTTTAATTATTCGACCTGTAAATTTCAAAGTGTTTGAATCAATAATTACCAAGGTGCATTTTTTGTTTTTATTATATTTAAGACTTCCATCGACAGAGCTCCGATAGCCTAATGGCTAGACCGTTGGGCTCCTAGCGCGTGGTACTGGGTTCGAGTCCCGGCCGGAAAGGAAATCTTAAATGCAAATATTTTTTTCTAATTTTATAATTCTTTTTTTTTTATTTTTCCCTTTTGCGAAGTCAGTCAGTCAGTCTGACAGTCAATCAGTCAAGCACTCAGTCATTCAGTCTCAGTCAGTCAGTCCAGTCAGTTAGTCCTTCAGCCAGTCAGTCAAGCAGTCAATCATTTAGTCTCAGTCAGTCATTTAGTCTCAGTCAGTCAGTCATTCAGTCAGTCAGTCAGTCAGGCAGTCAGTCAGTCAGTCAGGCAGTCAGTCAGTCAGTCAGTCGGTCAGTCCTGTGCAGTCAGTTAGTCACTAAAGCAGTCAGTCAGTCTCAGTCAGTCAGTCAGTCAGTCAGTCCAGTCCAGTCTCAGTCAGTCAGTCAGTCAGTCTCGGTCAGTCAGTCAGTCAGTCATTCAGTCAGTCAGTCAGTCAGGCAGTCAGTCAGTCGGTCAGCCTTTTTCAGTCAGTCTGTCAGTCAGTCAGTCAGTCAGCCTTATTCAGTCAGTCTGTCAGTCATCCTTATTCAGTCAGTCTGTCAGTCAGTCAGTCGGTCAGTCCTGTCCAGTCAGTTAGTCAGTCAAGCAGTCAGTCAGGTAGTCAAGCAGTCAGTCAGTCAATGTCAGTCAGTCATTTAGTCATTCAGTCAGTCAGTGAAATAGCCAGTCAGAGAGTCAAGCAGTCAGTCAGTCAGTCTCAGTCAGTCAGTTAGTCAGTCAGTCAGTCAGTCAGTCCAGTCTCAGTCAGTCAGGCAGTTAGTCAGTCAGTCTCGGTCAGTCAGTGAGTCAGTCAGTCAGTATCAGTCAGTCAGTGAGTCAGTCTGTCAGTCAGGCAGTATCAGTCAGGCAGTAAGACTTCGCTCGACAGAACACCGATAGCCTAATGGCTAGACCGCTGGTCTTCCAAGCGAGTGGCCTGGGTTCGAGTCCCAGCCGGAGCGAATATCTTCAATGTATATATTTCTTTTCTAATTTGAAAATTCTTTTTTTTTTCAATTTCTTTCCTTTGCAATTATTGATTATTTATGTAGGGAAGAAAATTCTGAGTCAGTTTAATTTTTCGACACGAAGATTTCAAAGTGTTTAAATAAACAATTACCAAGGTGCATTTTTTGTTTTTATTATATTTAAAACTCCCACCGACAGAGCTCCCATAGACTAATGGCTAGAGTGTTAGGCTTCCAAGCGAGTGGCCCTGGGTTCGAGTCCCAGCCTGAACGAAAATCTTCAATGTATACTTTTAGTTTCTAATTTGAAATTTCTTCTTCTTTTTTTTTTTAATTTTTCTCTTTTGCGAATATTGATTATTTATGTAGGGAGAAAAATTCTGAGTCAGTTTAATTATTTGACCTGTAAATTTCAAAGTGTTTGAATCAATAATTACCAAGGTGCATTTTTTGTTTTTATTATATTTAAGACTTCCATCGACAGAGCTCCGATAGCCTAATGGCTAGACCGTTGGGTTCCTAGCGCGTGGTACTGGGTTCGAGTACCGGCCGGAAAGGACATCTTAAATGCAAATATTTTTTTCTAATTTTATAATTCTTTTTTTTTTTATTTTTCCCTTTTGCGAAGTCAGTCAGTCAGTCTGACAGTCAATCAGTCAAGCACTCAGTCATTCAGTCTCAGTCAGTCAGTCCAGTCAGTCAGTCACTCAGTCAGTCAGTTAGTCCTTCAGCCAGTCAGTCAAGCAGTCAGTCATTTAGTCTCAGTCAGTCAGTCATTCAGTCAGTCAGTCAGTCAGGCAGTCAGTCAGTCAGTCAGTCGGTCAGTCCTGTGCAGTCAGTTAGTCACTAAAGCAGTCAGTCAGTCTCAGTCAGTCAGTCAGTCAGTCAGTCCAGTCCAGTCTCAGTCAGTCAGTCAGTCAGTCTCGGTCAGTCAGTCAGTCAGTCATTCAGTCAGTCAGTCAGTCAGGCAGTCAGTCAGTCGGTCAGCCTTATTCAGTCAGTCTGTCAGTCAGTCAGTCAGTCAGCCTTATTCAGTCAGTCTGTCAGTCATCCTTATTCAGTCAGTCTGTCAGTCAGTCAGTCGGTCAGTCCTGTCCAGTCAGTTAGTCAGTCAAGCAGTCAGTCAGGTAGTCAAGCAGTCAGTCAGTCAGTGTCAGTCAGTCATTTAGTCATTCAGTCAGTCAGTGAAATAGCCAGTCAGAGAGTCAAGCAATCAGTCAGTCAGTCTCAGTCAGTCAGTTAGTCAGTCAGTCAGTCAGTCAGTCAGTCAGTCCAGTCTCAGTCAGTCAGGCAGTTAGTCAGTCAGTCTCGGTCAGTCAGTGAGTCAGTCAGTCAGTATCAGTCAGTCAGTGAGTCAGTCTGTCAGTCAGGCAGTATCAGTCAGGCAGTAAGACTCCGCTCGACAGAACTCCGATAGCCTAATGGCTAGACAGCTGGTCTTCCAAGCGAGTGGCCTGGGTTCGAGTCCCAGCCGGAGCGAATATCTTCAATGTATATATTTCTTTTCTAATTTGAAAATTCTTTTTTTTTCAATTTCTTTCCTTTGCAATTATTGATTATTTATGTAGGGAAGAAAATTCTGAGTCAGTTTAATTTTTCGACACGAAGATTTCAAAGTGTTTAAATAAATAATTACCAAGGTGCATTTTTTGTTTTTATTATATTTAAAACTCCCACCGCCAGAGCTCCCATAGACTAATGGCTAGAGTGTTAGGCTTCCAAGCGAGTGGCCCTGGGTTCGAGTCCCAGCCTGAACGAAAATCTTCAATGTATACTTTTAGTTTCTAATTTGAAATTTCTTCTTCTTTTTTTTTTAATTTTTCTCTTTTGCGAATATTGATTATTTATGTAGGGAGAAAAATTCTGAGTCAGTTTAATTATTCGACCTGTAAATTTCAAAGTGTTTGAATCAATAATTACCAAGGTGCATTTTTTGTTTTTATTATATTTAAGACTTCCATCGACAGAGCTCCGATAGCCTAATGGCTAGACCGTTGGGTTCCAAGCGCGTGGTAGTGGGTTCGAGTCCCGGCCGGAACGAAAATCTCCCATGTGTATATTTCTCTTCTAATTTGAAGATTCTTTTTTTTTTCAATTTCTTTCTTTTGCAAATATGGATTATTTATGTACGGAAGAAAATTCTGAGTCAGTTTAATCATTCGACCTTTAGATTTCAAAGATTTTAGATCAATAATTACTAAGGTGCATTTTTTGTTTTTATTATATTTAAAACTCCCACCGACAGAGCTCCCATAGACTAATGGCTAGAGTGTTAGGCTTCCAAGCGAGTGGCCCTGGGTTCGAGTCCCAGCCTGAACGAAAATCTTCAATGTATACTTTTAGTTTCTAATTTGAAATTTCTTCTTCTTTTTTTTTTAATTTTTCTCTTTTGCGAATATTGATTATTTATGTAGGGAGAAAAATTCTGAGTCAGTTTAATTATTCGACCTGTAAATTTCAAAGTGTTTGAATCAATAATTACCAAGGTGCATTTTTTGTTTTTATTATATTTAAGACTTCCATCGACAGAGCTCCGATAGCCTAATGGCTAGACCGTTGGGTTCCAAGCGCGTGGTACTGGGTTCGAGTCCCGGCCGAAACGAAAATCTTCCATGTATATATTTCTCTTCTAATTTGAAGATTCTTTTTTTTTTCAATTTCTTCCTTTTGCAAATATGGATTATTTATGTACGGAAGAAAATTCTGAGTCAGTTTAATCATTCGACTTTTAGATTTCAAAGATTTTAGATCAATAATTACTAAGGTGCATTTTTTGTTTTTATTATAATTAAGACACCGATCAACAGAGATCCGATAGTATATTGGCGAGAGCGTTGGGCTTCCATGAGTGTCGCCCTGGGTTCAAATCCCAGCCGGAAAGGAAATCTTAAATGCAAATATTTTTTTCTAATTTTATAATTCTTTTTTTTTATTTTTCCCTTTTGCGATATCAGTCAGTCAGTCTGACAGTCAATCAGTCAAGCACTCAGTCATTCAGTCTCAGTCACTCAGTCAGTCAGTTAGTCCTTCAGCCAGTCAGTCAAGCAGTCAGTCATTTAGTCTCAGTCAGTCAGTCATTCAGTCAGTCAGTCAGTCAGGCAGTCAGTCAGTCAGTCAGTCGGTCAGTCCTGTGCAGTCAGTTAGTCACTAAAGCAGTCAGTCAGTCTCAGTCAGTCAGTCAGTCAGTCAGTCCAGTCCAGTCTCAGTCAGTCAGTCAGTCAGTCTCGGTCAGTCAGTCAGTCAGTCATTCAGTCAGTCAGTCAGTCAGTCGGTCAGCCTTATTCAGTCAGTCTGTCAGTCAGTCAGTCAGTCAGCCTTATTCAGTCAGTCTGTCAGTCATCCTTATTCAGTCAGTCTGTCAGTCAGTCAGTCGGTCAGTCCTGTCCAGTCAGTTAGTCAGTCAAGCAGTCAGTCAGGTAGTCAAGCAGTCAGTCAGTCAGTGTCAGTCAGTCAGTGTCAGTCAGTCATTTAGTCATTCAGTCAGTCAGTGAAATAGCCAGTCAGAGAGTCAAGCAGTCAGTCAGTCAGTCTCAGTCAGTCAGTTAGTCAGTCAGTCAGTCAGTCAGTCAGTCAGTCAGTCCAGTCTCAGTCAGTCAGGCAGTTAGTCAGTCAGTCTCGGTCAGTCAGTGAGTCAGTCAGTCAGTATCAGTCAGTCAGTGAGTCAGTCTGTCAGTCAGGCAGTATCAGTCAGGTAGTAAGACTCCGCTCGACAGAACTCCGATAGCCTAATGGCTAGACCGCTGGTCTTCCAAGCGAGTGGCCTGGGTTCGAGTCCCAGCCGGAGCGAATATCTTCAATGTATATATTTCTTTTCTAATTTGAAAATTCTTTTTTTTTTTCAATTTCTTTCCTTTGCAATTATTGATTATTTATGTAGGGAAGAAAATTCTGAGTCAGTTTAATTTTTCGACACCAAGATTTCAAAGTGTTTAAATAAACAATTACCAAGGTGCATTTTTTGTTTTTATTATATTTAAAACTCCCACCGACAGAGCTCCCATAGACTAATGGCTAGAGTGTTAGGCTTCCAAGCGAGTGGCCCTGGGTTCGAGTCCCAGCCTGAACGAAAATCTTCAATGTATACTTTTAGTTTCTAATTTGAAATTTCTTCTTCTTTTTTTTAATTTTTCTCTTTTGCGAATATTGATTATTTATGTAGGGAGAAAAATTCTGAGTCAGTTTAATTATTCGACCTGTAAATTTCAAAGTGTTTGAATCAATAATTACCAAGGTGCATTTTTTGTTTTTATTATATTTAAGACTTCCATCGACAGAGCTCCGATAGCCTAATGGCTAGACCGTTGGGTTCCAAGCGCGTGGTACTGGGTTCGAGTCCCGGCCGGAACGAAAATCTTCCATGTATATATTTCTCTTCTAATTTGAAGATTCTTTTTTTTCAATTTCTTTCTTTTGAAAATATGGATTATTTATGTACGGAAGAAAATTCTGAGTCAGTTTAATCATTCGACCTTTAGATTTCAAAGATTTTAGATCAATAATTACTAAGGTGCATTTTTTGTTTTTATTATAATTAAGACACCGATCAACAGAGATCCGATAGTATATTGGCGAGAGTGTTGGGCTTCCATGAGTGTCGCCCTGGGTTCAAATCCCAGCCGGAAAGGAAATCTTAAATGCAAATATTTTTTTCTAATTTTATAATTCTTTTTTTTTTATTTTTCCCTTTTGCGAAGTCAGTCAGTCAGTCTGACAGTCAATCAGTCAAGCACTCAGTCATTCAGTCTCAGTCAGTCAGTCCAGTCAGTCAGTCACTCAGTCAGTCAGTTAGTCCTTCAGCCAGTCAGTCAAGCAGTCAGTCATTTAGTCTCAGTCAGTCAGTCATTCAGTCAGTCAGTCAGTCAGGCAGTCAGTCAGTCAGTCGGTCAGTCCTGTGCAGTCAGTTAGTCACTAAAGCAGTCAGTCAGTCTCAGTCAGTCAGTCAGTCCAGTCCAGTCTCAGTCAGTCAGTCAGTCAGTCTCGGTCAGTCAGTCAGTCAGTCAGTCATTCAGTCAGTCAGTCAGTCAGGCAGTCAGTCAGTCGGTCAGCCTTATTCAGTCAGTCTGTCAGTCAGTCAGTCAGTCAGCCTTATTCAGTCAGTCTGTCAGTCATCCTTATTCAGTCAGTCTGTCAGTCATCCTTATTCAGTCAGTCTGTCAGTCAGTCAGTCGGTCAGTCCTGTCCAGTCAGTTAGTCAGTCAAGCAGTCAGTCAGTCAGTGTCAGTCAGTCATTTAGTCATTCAGTCAGTCAGTGAAATAGCCAGTCAGAGAGTCAAGCAGTCAGTCAGTCAGTCTCAGTCAGTCAGTTAGTCAGTCAGTCAGTCAGTCAGTCAGTCAGTCCAGTCTCAGTCAGTCAGGCAGTTAGTCAGTCAGTCTCGGTCAGTTAGTGAGTCAGTCAGTCAGTATCAGTCAGTCAGTGAGTCAGTCTGTCAGTCAGGCAGTATCAGTCAGGCAGTAAGACTCCGCTCGACAGAACTCCGATAGCCTAATGGCTAGACCGCTGGTCTTCCAAGCGAGTGGCCTGGGTTCGAGTCCCAGCCGGAGCGAGTATCTTCAATGTATATATTTCTTTTCTAATTTGAAAATTCTTTTTTTTTTCAATTTCTTTCCTTTGCAATTATTGATTATTTATGTAGGGAAGAAAATTCTGAGTCAGTTTAATTTTTCGACACGAAGATTTCAAAGTGTTTAAATAAACAATTACCACGGTGCATTTTTTTTTTATTATATTTAAAACTCCCACCGACAGAGCTCCCATAGACTAATGGCTAGAGTGTTAGGCTTCCAAGCGAGTGGCCCTGGGTTCGAGTCCCAGCCTGAACGAAAATCTTCAATGTATACTTTTAGTTTCTAATTTGAAATTTCTTCTTCTTTTTTTTTAAATTTTTCTCTTTTGCGAATATTGATTATTTATGTAGGGAGAAAAATTCTGAGTCAGTTTAATTATTCGACCTGTAAATTTCAAAGTGTTTGAATCAATAATTACCAAGGTGCATTTTTTGTTTTTATTATATTTAAGACTTATATCGACAGAGCTCCGATAGCCTAATGGCTAGACCGTTGGGTTCCTAGCGCGTGGTACTGGGTTCGAGTCCCGGCCGGAAAGGAAATCTTAAATGCAAATATTTTTTTCTAATTTTATAATTCTTTTTTTTTTATTTTTCCCTTTTGCGAAGTCAGTCAGTCAGTCTGACAGTCAATCAGTCAAGCACTCAGTCATTCAGTCTCAGTCAGTCAGTCCAGTCAGTCAGTCACTCACTCAGTCAGTTAGTCCTTCAGCCAGTCAGTCATTTAGTCTCAGTCAGTCAGTCATTCAGTCAGTCAGTCAGTCAGGCAGTCAGTCAGTCAGTCAGTCGGTCAGTCCTGTGCAGTCAGTTAGTCACTAAAGCAGTCAGTCAGTCTCAGTCAGTCAGTCAGTCAGTCAGTCAGTCCAGTCCAGTCTCAGGCAGTCAGTCAGTCAGTCTCGGTCAGTCAGTCAGTCAGTCATTCAGTCAGTCAGTCAGTCAGTCAGGCAGTCAGTCAGTCGGTCAACCTTATTCAGTCAGTCTGTCAGTCAGTCAGTCAGTCAGCCTTATTCAGTCAGTCTGTCAGTCATCCTTATTCAGTCAGTCTGTCAGTCAGTCAGTCGGTCAGTCCTGTCCAGTCAGTTAGTCAGTCAAGCAGTCAGTCAGGTAGTCAAGCAGTCAGTCAGTCAGTGTCAGTCAGTCATTTAGTCATTCAGTCAGTCAGTGAAATAGCCAGTCAGAGAGTCAAGCAGTCAGTCAGTCAGTCTCAGTCAGTCAGTTAGTCAGTCAGTCAGTCAGTCAGTCAGTCAGTCCAGTCTCAGTCAGTCAGGCAGTTAGTCAGTCAGTCTCGGTCAGTCAGTGAGTCAGTCAGTCAGTATCAGTCAGTCAGTGAGTCAGTCTGTCAGTCAGGCAGTATCAGTCAGGCAGTAAGACTCCGCTCGACAGAACTCCGATAGCCTAATGGCTAGACCGCTGGTCTTCCAAGCGAGTGGCCTGGGTTCGAGTCCCAGCCGGAGCGAATATCTTCAATGTATATATTTCTTTTCTAATTTGAAAATTCTTTTTTTTTTCAATTTCTTTCCTTTGCAATTATTGATTATTTATGTAGGGAAGAAAATTCTGAGTCAGTTTAATTTTTCGACACGAAGATTTCAAAGTGTTTTAATAAACAATTACCAAGGTGCATTTTTTGTTTTTATTATATTTAAAACTCCCACCGACAAAGCTCCCATAGACTAATGGCTAGAGTGTTAGGCTTCCAAGCGAGTGGCCCTTAGTTCGAGTCCCAGCCTGAACGAAAATCTTCAATGTATACTTTTAGTTTCTAAATTGAAATTTCTTCTTCTTTTTTTTTTAATTTTTCTCTTTTGCGAATAATGATTATTTATGTAGGGAGAAAAATTCTGAGTCAGTTTAATTATTCGACCTGTAAATTTCAAAGTGTTTGAATCAATAATTACCAATTTGCATTTTTTGTTTTTATTATATTTCAGACTTCCATTGACAGAGCTCCGATAGCCTAATGGCTAGACCGCTGGTCTTCCAAGCGAGTGGCCTGGGTTCGAGTCCCAGCCGGAGCGAATATCTTCAATGTATATATTTCTTTTCTAATTTGAAAATTCTTTTTTTTTCAATTTCTTTCCTTTGCAATTATTGATTATTTATGTAGGGAAGAAAATTCTGAGTCAGTTTAATTTTTCGACACAAAGATTTCAAAGTGTTTAAATAAACAATTACCAAGGTGCATTTTTTGTTTTTATTATATTTAAAACTCCCACCGACAAAGCTCCCATAGACTAATGGCTAGAGTGTTAGGCTTCCAAGCGAGTGGCCCTGGGTTCGAGTCCCAGCCTGAACGAAAATCTTCAATGTATACTTTTAGTTTCTAATCTGAAATTTCTTCTTCTTTTTTTTTTTAATTTTTCTCTTTTGCGAATATTGATTATTTATGTAGGGAGAAAAATTCTGAGTCAGTTTAATTATTCGACCTGTAAATTTCAAAGTGTTTGAATCAATAATTACCAAGGTGCATTTTTTGTTTTTATTATATTTAAGACTTCCATCGACAGAGCTCCGATAGCCTAATGGCTAGACCGTTGGGTTCCAAGCGCGTGGTACTGGGTTCGAGTCCCGGCCGGAACGAAAATCTTCTATGTATATATTTCTCTTCTAATTTGAAGATTCTTTTTTTTTTCAATTTCTTTCTTTTGCAAATAGGGATTATTTATGTACGGAAGAAAATTCTGAGTCAGTTTAATCATTCGACCTTTAGATTTCAAAGATTTTAGATCAATAATTACTAAGGTGCATTTTTTGTTTTTATTATAATTAAGACACCGATCAACAGAGATCCGATAGTATATTGGCGAGAGCGTTGGGCTTCCATGAGTGTCGCCCTGGGTTCAAATCCCAGCCGGAAAGGAAATCTTAAATGCAAATATTTTTTTCTAATTTTATAATTCTTTTTTTTTTTATTTTTCCCTTTTGCGAAGTCAGTCAGTCAGTCTGACAGTCAATCAGTCAAGCACTCAGTCATTCAGTCTCAGTCAGTCAGTCCAGTCAGTCAGTCACTCAGTCAGTCAGTTAGTCCTTCAGCCAGTCAGTCAAGCAGTCAGTCATTTAGTCTCAGTCAGTCAGTCATTCAGTCAGTCAGTCAGTCAGGCAGTCAGTCAGTCAATCAGTCGGTCAGTCCTGTGCAATCAGTTAGTCACTAAAGCAGTCAGTCAGTCTCAGTCAGTCAGTCAATCAGTCAGTCCAGTCCAGTCTCAGTCAGTCAGTCAGTCAGTCTCGGTCAGTCAGTCAGTCAGTCATTCAGTCAGTCAGTCAGTCAGGCAGTCAGTCAGTCGGTCAGCCTTATTCAGTCAGTCTGTCAGTCAGTCAGTCAGTCAGCCTTATTCAGTCAGTCTGTCAGTCATCCTTATTCAGTCAGTCTGTCAGTCAGTCAGTCGGTCAGTCCTGTCCAGTCAGTTAGTCAGTCAAGCAGTCAGTCAGGTAGTCAAGCAGTCAGTCAGTCAGTCTCAGTCAGTCAGTTAGTCAGTCAGTCAGTCAGTCAGTCCAGTCTCAGTCAGTCAGGCAGTTAGTCAGTCAGTCTCGGTCAGTCAGTGAGTCAGTCAGTCATTATCAGTCAGTCAGTGAGTCAGTCTGTCAGTCAGGCAGTATCAGTCAGGCAGCAAGACTCCGCTCGACAGAACTCCGATAGCCTAATGGCTAGACCGCTGGTCTTCCAAGCGAGGGGCCTGGGTTCGAGTCCCAGCCGGAGCGAATATCTTCAATGTATATATTTCTTTCCTAATTTGAAAATTCGTTTTTTTTCAATTTCTTTCCTTTGCAATTATTGATTATTTATGTAGGGAAGAAAATTCTGAGTCAGTTTAATTTTTCGACACGAAGATTTCAAAGTGTTTAAATAAACAATTACCAAGGTGCATTTTTTGTTTTTATTATATTTAAAACTCCCACCGACAGTGCTCCCATAGACTAATGGCTAGAGTGTTAGGCTTCCAAGCGAGTGGCCCTGGGTTCGAGTCCCAGCCTGAACGAAAATCTTCAATGTATACTTTTAGTTTCTAATTTGAAATTTCTTCTTCTTTTTTTTTTAATTTTTCTCTTTTGCGAATATTGATTATTTATGTAGGGAGAAAAATTCTGAGTCAGTTTAATTATTCAACCTGTAAATTTCAAAGTGTTTGAATCAATAATTACCAAGGTGCATTTTTTGTTTTTATTATATTTAAGACTTCCATCGACAGAGCTCCGATAGCCTAATGGCTAGACCGTTGGGTTCCAAGCGCGAGGTACTGGGTTCGAGTCCCGGCCGGAACGAAAATCTTCCATGTATATATTTCTCTTCTAATTTGAAGATTCTTTTTTTTTCAATTTCTTTCTTTTGCAAATATGGATTATTTATGTACGGAAGAAAATTCTGAGTCAGTTTAATCATTCGACCTTTAGATTTCAAAGATTTTAGATCAATAATTACTAAGGTGCATTTTTTGTTTTTATTATAACTAAGACACCGATCAACAGAGATCCGATAGTATATTGGCGAGAGCGTTGGGCTTTCATGAGTGTCGCCCTGGGTTCAAATCCCAGCCGGAAAGGAAATCTTAAATGCGAATATTTTTTTCTAATTTTATAATTCTTTTTTTTTATTTTTCCCTTTTGCGAAGTCAGTCAGTCAGTCTGACAGTCAATCAGTCAAGCACTCAGTCATTCAGTCTCAGTCAGTCAGTCCAGTCAGTCAGTCACTCAGTCAGTCAGTTAGTCCTTCAGCCAGTCAGTCAAGCAGTCAGTCATTTAGTCTCAGTCAGTCAGTCATTCAGTCAGTCAGTCAGTCAGGCAGTCAGTCAGTCAGTCAGTCGGTCAGTCCTGTGCAGTCAGTTAGTCACTAAAGCAGTCAGTCAGTCTCAGTCAGTCAGTCAGTCAGTCAGTCCAGTCCAGTCTCAGTCAGTCAGTCAGTCAGTCTCGGTCAGTCAGTCAGTCAGTCATTCAGTCAGTCAGTCAGTCAGGCAGTCAGTCAGTCGGTCAGCCTTATTCAGTCAGTCTGTCAGTCAGTCAGTCAGTCAGCCTTATTCAGTCAGTCTGTCAGTCATCCTTATTCAGTCAGTCTGTCAGTCAGTCAGTCGGTCAGTCCTGTCCAGTCAGTTAGTCAGTCAAGCAGTCAGTCAGGTAGTCAAGCAGTCAGTCAGTCAGTGTCAGTCAGTCATTTAGTCATTCAGTCAGTCAGTGAAATAGCCAGTCAGAGAGTCAAGCAGTCAGTCAGTCAGTCTCAGTCAGTCAGTTAGTCAGTCAGTCAGTCAGTCAGTCAGTCAGTCCAGTCTCAGTCAGTCAGGCAGTTAGTCAGTCAGTCTCGGTCAGTCAGTGAGTCAGTCAGTCAGTATCAGTCAGTCAGTGAGTCAGTCTGTCAGTCAGGCAGTATCAGTCAGGCAGTAAGACTCCGCTCGACAGAACTCCGATAGCCTAATGGCTAGACCGCTGGTCTTCCAAGCGAGTGGCCTGGGTTCGAGTCCCAGCCGGAGCGAATATCTTCAATGTATATATTTCTTTCCTAATTTGAAAATTCGTTTTTTTTCAATTACTTTCCTTTGCAATTATTGATTATTTATGTAGGGAAGAAAATTCTGAGTCAGTTTAATTTTTCGACACGAAGATTTCAAAGTGTTTAAATAAACAATTACCAAGGTGCATTTTTTGTTTTTATTATATTTAAAACTCCCACCGACAGAGCTCCCATAGACTAATGGCTAGAGTGTTAGGCTTCCAAACGAGTGGCCCTGGGGTCGAGTCCCAGCCTGAACGAAAATCTTCAATGTATACTTCTAGTTTCTAATTTGAAATTTCTTCTTCTTTTTTTTTTTAATTTTTCTCTTTTGCGAATATTGATTATTTATGTAGGGAGAAAAATTCTGAGTCAGTTTAATTATTCGACCTGTAAATTTCAAAGTGTTTGAATCAATAATTACCAATTTGCATTTTTTGTTTTTATTATATTTAAGACTTCCATTGACAGAGCTCCGATAGCCTAATGGCTAGACCGCTGGTCTTCCAAGCGAGTGGCCTGGGTTCGAGTCCCAGCCGGAGCGAATATCTTCAATGTATATATTTCTTTTCTAATTTGAAAATTCTTTTTTTTTCAATTTCTTTCCTTTGCAATTATTGATTATTTATGTAGGGAAGAAAATTCTGAGTCAGTTTAATTTTTCGACACAAAGATTTCAAAGTGTTTAAATAAACAATTACCAAGGTGCATTTTTTGTTTTTATTATATTTAAAACTCCCACCGACAAAGCTCCCATAGACTAATGGCTAGAGTGTTAGGCTTCCAAGCGAGTGGCCCTGGGTTCGAGTCCCAGCCTGAACGAAAATCTTCAATGTATACTTTTAGTTTCTAATTTGAAATTTCTTCTTCTTTTTTTTTTTAATTTTTCTCTTTTGCGAATATTGATTATTTATGTAGGGAGAAAAATTCTGAGTCAGTTTAATTATTCGACCTGTAAATTTCAAAGTGTTTGAATCAATAATTACCAAGGTGCATTTTTTGTTTTTATTATATTTAAGACTTCCATCGACAGAGCTCCGATAGCCTAATGGCTAGACCGTTGGGTTCCAAGCGCGTGGTACTGGGTTCGAGTCCCGGCCGGAACGAAAATCTTCTATGTATATATTTCTCTTCTAATTTGAAGATTCTTTTTTTTTTTCAATTTCTTTCTTTTGCAAATAGGGATTATTTATGTACGGAAGAAAATTCTGAGTCAGTTTAATCATTCGACCTTTAGATTTCAAAGATTTTAGATCAATAATTACTAAGGTGCATTTTTTGTTTTTATTATAATTAAGACACCGATCAACAGAGATCCGATAGTATATTGGCGAGAGCGTTGGGCTTCCATGAGTGTCGCCCTGGGTTCAAATCCCAGCCGGAAAGGAAATCTTAAATGCAAATATTTTTTTCTAATTTTATAATTCTTTTTTTTTTATTTTTCCCTTTTGCGAAGTCAGTCAGTCAGTCTGACAGTCAATCAGTCAAGCACTCAGTCATTCAGTCTCAGTCAGTCAGTCACTCAGTCAGTCAGTTAGTCCTTCAGCCAGTCAGTCAAGCAGTCAGTCATTTAGTCTCAGTCAGTCAGTCATTCAGTCAGTCAGTCAGTCATTCAGTCAGTCAGTCAGTCAGTCGGTCAGTCCTGTGCAATCAGTTAGTCACTAAAGCAGTCAGTCAGTCTCAGTCAGTCAGTCAATCAGTCAGTCCAGTCCAGTCTCAGTCAGTCAGTCTCGGTCAGTCAGTCAGTCAGTCATTCAGTCAGTCAGTCAGTCAGGCAGTCAGTCAGTCGGTCAGCCTTATTCAGTCAGTCTGTCAGTCAGTCAGTCAGTCAGCCTTATTCAGTCAGTCTGTCAGTCATCCTTATTCAGTCAGTCTGTCAGTCAGTCAGTCGGTCAGTCCTGTCCAGTCAGTTAGTCAGTCAAGCAGTCAGTCAGGTAGTCAAGCAGTCAGTCAGTCAGTCTCAGTCAGTCAGTTAGTCAGTCAGTCAGTCAGTCAGTCCAGTCTCAGTCAGTCAGGCAGTTAGTCAGTCAGTCTCGGTCAGTCAGTGAGTCAGTCAGTCATTATCAGTCAGTCAGAGAGTCAGTCTGTCAGTCAGGCAGTATCAGTCAGGCAGTAAGACTCCGCTCGACAGAACTCCGATAGCCTAATGGCTAGACCGCTGGTCTTCCAAGCGAGGGGCCTGGGTTCGAGTCCCAGCCGGAGCGAATATCTTCAATGTATATATTTCTTTCCTAATTTGAAAATTCGTTTTTTTTCAATTTCTTTCCTTTGCAATTATTGATTATTTATGTAGGGAAGAAAATTCTGAGTCAGTTTAATTTTTCGACACGAAGATTTCAAAGTGTTTAAATAAACAATTACCAAGGTGCATTTTTTGTTTTTATTATATTTAAAACTCCCACCGACAGTGCTCCCATAGACTAATGGCTAGAGTGTTAGGCTTCCAAGCGAGTGGCCCAGGGTTCGAGTCCCAGCCTGAACGAAAATCTTCAATGTATACTTTTAGTTTCTAATTTGAAATTTCTTCTTCTTTTTTTTTTAATTTTTCTCTTTTGCGAATATTGATTATTTATGTAGGGAGAAAAATTCTGAGTCAGTTTAATTATTCGACCTGTAAATTTCAAAGTGTTTGAATCAATAATTACCAAGGTGCATTTTTTGTTTTTATTATATTTAAGACTTCCATCGACAGAGCTCCGATAGCCTAATGGCTAGACCGTTGGGTTCCAAGCGCGAGGTACTGGGTTCGAGTCCCGGCCGGAACGAAAATCTTCCATGTATATATTTCTCTTCTAATTTGAAGATTCTTTTTTTTTCAATTTCTTTCTTTTGCAAATATGGATTATTTATGTACGGAAGAAAATTCTGAGTCAGTTTAATCATTCGACCTTTAGATTTCAAAGATTTTAGATCAATAATTACTAAGGTGCATTTTTTGTTTTTATTATAACTAAGACACCGATCAACAGAGATCCGATAGTATATTGGCGAGAGCGTTGGGCTTTCATGAGTGTCGCCCTGGGTTCAAATCCCAGCCGGAAAGGAAATCTTAAATGCGAATATTTTTTTCTAATTTTATAATTCTTTTTTTTTATTTTTCCCTTTTGCGAAGTCAGTCAGTCAGTCTGACAGTCAATCAGTCAAGCACTCAGTCATTCAGTCTCAGTCAGTCAGTCCAGTCAGTCAGTCACTCAGTCAGTCAGTTAGTCCTTCAGCCAGTCAGTCAAGCAGTCAGTCATTTAGTCTCAGTCAGTCAGTCATTCAGTCAGTCAGTCAGTCAGGCAGTCAGTCAGTCAGTCAGTCGGTCAGTCCTGTGCAGTCAGTTAGTCACTAAAGCAGTCAGTCAGTCTCAGTCAGTCAGTCAGTCAGTCAGTCCAGTCCAGTCTCAGTCAGTCAGTCAGTCAGTCTCGGTCAGTCAGTCAGTCAGTCATTCAGTCAGTCAGTCAGTCAGGCAGTCAGTCAGTCGGTCAGCCTTATTCAGTCAGTCTGTCAGTCAGTCAGTCAGCCTTATTCAGTCAGTCTGTCAGTCATCCTTATTCAGTCAGTCTGTCAGTCAGTCAGTCGGTCAGTCCTGTCCAGTCAGTTAGTCAGTCAAGCAGTCAGTCAGGTAGTCAAGCAGTCAGTCAGTCAGTGTCAGTCAGTCATTTAGTCATTCAGTCAGTCAGTGAAATAGCCAGTCAGAGAGTCAAGCAGTCAGTCAGTCAGTCTCAGTCAGTCAGTTAGTCAGTCAGTCAGTCAGTCAGTCAGTCAGTCCAGTCTCAGTCAGTCAGGCAGTTAGTCAGTCAGTCTCGGTCAGTCAGTGAGTCAGTCAGTCAGTATCAGTCAGTCAGTGAGTCAGTCTGTCAGTCAGGCAGTATCAGTCAGGCAGTAAGACTCCGCTCGACAGAACTCCGATAGCCTAATGGCTAGACCGCTGGTCTTCCAAGCGAGTGGCCTGGGTTCGAGTCCCAGCCGGAGCGAATATCTTCAATGTATATATTTCTTTCCTAATTTGAAAATTCGTTTTTTTTCAATTACTTTCCTTTGCAATTATTGATTATTTATGTAGGGAAGAAAATTCTGAGTCAGTTTAATTTTTCGACACGAAGATTTCAAAGTGTTTAAATAAACAATTACCAAGGTGCATTTTTTGTTTTTATTATATTTAAAACTCCCACCGACAGAGCTCCCATAGACTAATGGCTAGAGTGTTAGGCTTCCAAGCGAGTGGCCCTGGGGTCGAGTCCCAGCCTGAACGGAAATCTTCAATGTATACTTCTAGTTTCTAATTTGAAATTTCTTCTTCTTTTTTTTTTTAATTTTTCTCTTTTGCGAATATTGATTATTTATGTAGGGAGAAAAATTCTGAGTCAGTTTAATTATTCGACCTGTAAATTTCAAAGTGTTTGAATCAATAATTACCAAGGTGCATTTTTTGTTTTTATTATATTTAAGACTTCCATCGACAGAGCTCCGATAGCCTAATGGCTAGACCGTTGGGTTCCAAGCGCGTGGTACTGGGTTCGAGTCCCGGCCGGAACGAAAATCTTCTATGTATATATTTCTCTTCTAATTTGAAGATTCTTTTTTTTTTCAATTTCTTTCTTTTGCAAATAGGGATTATTTATGTACGGAAGAAAATTCTGAGTCAGTTTAATCATTCGACCTTTAGATTTCAAAGATTTTAGATCAATAATTACTAAGGTGCATTTTTTGTTTTTATTATAATTAAGACACCGATCAACAGAGATCCGATAGTATATTGGCGAGAGCGTTGGGCTTCCATGAGTGTCGCCCTGGGTTCAAATCCCAGCCGGAAAGGAAATCTTAAATGCAAATATTTTTTTCTAATTTTATAATTCTTTTTTTTTTTATTTTTCCCTTTTGCGAAGTCAGTCAGTCAGTCTGACAGTCAATCAGTCAAGCACTCAGGCATTCAGTCTCAGTCAGTCAGTCACTCAGTCAGTCAGTTAGTCCTTCAGCCAGTCAGTCAAGCAGTCAGTCATTTAGTCTCAGTCAGTCAGTCATTCAGTCAGTCAGTCAGTCAGGCAGTCAGTCAGTCAGTCAGTCGGTCAGTCCTGTGCAATCAGTTAGTCACTAAAGCAGTCAGTCAGTCTCAGTCAGTCAGTCAATCAGTCAGTCCAGTCCAGTCTCAGTCAGTCAGTCTCGGTCAGTCAGTCAGTCAGTCATTCAGTCAGTCAGTCAGTCAGGCAGTCAGTCAGTCGGTCAGCCTTATTCAGTCAGTCTGTCAGTCAGTCAGTCAGTCAGCCTTATTCAGTCAGTCTGTCAGTCATCCTTATTCAGTCAGTCTGTCAGTCAGTCAGTCGGTCAGTCCTGTCCAGTCAGTTAGTCAGTCAAGCAGTCAGTCAGGTAGTCAAGCAGTCAGTCAGTCAGTCTCAGTCAGTCAGTTAGTCAGTCAGTCAGTCAGTCAGTCCAGTCTCAGTCAGTCAGGCAGTTAGTCAGTCAGTCTCGGTCAGTCAGTGAGTCAGTCAGTCATTATCAGTCAGTCAGTGAGTCAGTCTGTCAGTCAGGCAGTATCAGTCAGGCAGTAAGACTCCGCTCGACAGAACTCCGATAGCCTAATGGCTAGACCGCTGGTCTTCCAAGCGAGGGGCCTGGGTTCGAGTCCCAGCCGGAGCGAATATCTTCAATGTATATATTTCTTTCCTAATTTGAAAATTCGTTTTTTTTCAATTTCTTTCCTTTGCAATTATTGATTATTTATGTAGGGAAGAAAATTCTGAGTCAGTTTAATTTTTCGACACGAAGATTTCAAAGTGTTTAAATAAACAATTACCAAGGTGCATTTTTTGTTTTTATTATATTTAAAACTCCCACCGACAGTGCTCCCATAGACTAATGGCTAGAGTGTTAGGCTTCCAAGCGAGTGGCCCAGGGTTCGAGTCCCAGCCTGAACGAAAATCTTCACTGTATACTTTTAGTTTCTAATTTGAAATTTCTTCTTCTTTTTTTTTTAATTTTTCTCTTTTGCGAATATTGATTATTTATGTAGGGAGAAAAATTCTGAGTCAGTTTAATTATTCGACCTGTAAATTTCAAAGTGTTTGAATCAATAATTACCAAGGTGCATTTTTTGTTTTTATTATATTTAAGACTTCCATCGACAGAGCTCCGATAGCCTAATGGCTAGACCGTTGGGTTCCAAGCGCGAGGTACTGGGTTCGAGTCCCGGCCGGAACGAAAATCTTCCATGTATATATTTCTCTTCTAATTTGAAGATTCTTTTTTTTTCAATTTCTTTCTTTTGCAAATATGGATTATTTATGTACGGAAGAAAATTCTGAGTCAGTTTAATCATTCGACCTTTAGATTTCAAAGATTTTAGATCAATAATTACTAAGGTGCATTTTTTGTTTTTATTATAACTAAGACACCGATCAACAGAGATCCGATAGTATATTGGCGAGAGCGTTGGGCTTTCATGAGTGTCGCCCTGGGTTCAAATCCCAGCCGGAAAGGAAATCTTAAATGCGAATATTTTTTTCTAATTTTATAATTCTTTTTTTTTATTTTTCCCTTTTGCGAAGTCAGTCAGTCAGTCTGACAGTCAATCAGTCAAGCACTCAGTCATTCAGTCTCAGTCAGTCAGTCCAGTCAGTCAGTCACTCAGTCAGTCAGTTAGTCCTTCAGCCAGTCAGTCAAGCAGTCAGTCATTTAGTCTCAGTCAGTCAGTCATTCAGTCAGTCAGTCAGTAAGGCCGTCAGTCAGTCAGTCAGTCGGTCAGTCCTGTGCAGTCAGTTAGTCACTAAAGCAGTCAGTCAGTCTCAGTCAGTCAGTCAGTCAGTCAGTCCAGTCCAGTCTCAGTCAGTCAGTCAGTCAGTCTCGGTCAGTCAGTCAGTCAGTCATTCAGTCAGTCAGTCAGTCAGGCAGTCAGTCAGTCGGTCAGCCTTATTCAGTCAGTCTGTCAGTCAGTCAGTCAGTCAGCCTTATTCAGTCAGTCTGTCAGTCATCCTTATTCAGTCAGTCTGTCAGTCAGTCAGTCGGTCAGTCCTGTCCAGTCAGTTAGTCAGTCAAGCAGTCAGTCAGGTAGTCAAGCAGTCAGTCAGTCAGTGTCAGTCAGTCATTTAGTCATTCAGTCAGTCAGTGAAATAGCCAGTCAGAGAGTCAAGCAGTCAGTCAGTCAGTCTCAGTCAGTCAGTTAGTCAGTCAGTCAGTCAGTCAGTCAGTCAGTCCAGTCTCAGTCAGTCAGGCAGTTAGTCAGTCAGTCTCGGTCAGTCAGTGAGTCAGTCAGTCAGTATCAGTCAGTCAGTGAGTCAGTCTGTCAGTCAGGCAGTATCAGTCAGGCAGTAAGACTCCGCTCGACAGAACTCCGATAGCCTAATGGCTAGACCGCTGGTCTTCCAAGCGAGTGGCCTGGGTTCGAGTCCCAGCCGGAGCGAATATCTTCAATGTATATATTTCTTTCCTAATTTGAAAATTCGTTTTTTTTCAATTACTTTCCTTTGCAATTATTGATTATTTATGTAGGGAAGAAAATTCTGAGTCAGTTTAATTTTTCGACACGAAGATTTCAAAGTGTTTAAATAAACAATTACCAAGGTGCATTTTTTGTTTTTATTATATTTAAAACTCCCACCGACAGAGCTCCCATAGACTAATGGCTAGAGTGTTAGGCTTCCAAGCGAGTGGCCCTGGGGTCGAGTCCCAGCCTGAACGAAAATCTTCAATGTATACTTCTAGTTTCTAATTTGAAATTTCTTCTTCTTTTTTTTTTTAATTTTTCTCTTTTGCGAATATTGATTATTTATGTAGGGAGAAAAATTCTGAGTCAGTTTAATTATTCGACCTGTAAATTTCAAAGTGTTTGAATCAATAATTACCAAGGTGCATTTTTTGTTTTTATTATATTTAAGACTTCCATCGACAGAGCTCCGATAGCCTAATGGCTAGACCGTTGGGTTCCAAGCGCTTGGTACTGGGTTCGAGTCCCGGCCGGAACGAAAATCTTCCATGTATATATTTCTCTTCTAATTTGAAGATTCTTTTTTTTTTCAATTTCTTTCTTTTGCAAATATGGATTATTTATGTACGGAAGAAAATTCTGAGTCAGTTTAATCATTCGACCTTTAGATTTCAAAGATTTTAGATCAATAATTACTAAGGTGCATTTTTTGTTTTTATTATAATTAAGACACCGATCAACAGAGATCTGATAGTATATTGGCGAGAGCGTTGGGCTTCCATGAGTGTCGCCCTGGGTTCAAATCCCAGCCGGAAAGGAAATCTTAAATGCAAATATTTTTTTCTAATTTTATAATTCTTTTTTTTTTTTCCCTTTTGCGAAGTCAGTCAGTCAGTCTGACAGTCAATCAGTCAAGCACTCAGTCATTCAGTCTCAGTCAGTCAGTCCAGTCAGTCAGTCACTCAGTCAGTCAGTTAATCCTTCAGCCAGTCAGTCAGTCAGGCAGTCAGTCAGTCAGTCAGGCAGTCAGTCAGTCAGTCAGTCGGTCAGTCCTGTGCAGTCAGTTAGTCACTAAAGCAGTCAGTCAGTCTCAGTCAGTCAGTCAGTCAGTCAGTCCAGTCCAGTCTCAGTCAGTCAGTCAGTCAGTCTCGGTCAGTCAGTCAGTCAGTCATTCAGTCAGTCAGTCAGTCAGGCAGTCAGTCAGTCGGTCAGCCTTATTCAGTCAGTCTGTCAGTCAGTCAGTCAGTCAGCCTTATTCAGTCAGTCTGTCAGTCATCCTTATTCAGTCAGTCTGTCAGTCAGTCAGTCGGTCAGTCCTGTCCAGTCAGTTAGTCAGTCAAGCAGTCAGTCAGGTAGTCAAGCAGTCAGTCAGTCAGTGTCAGTCAGTCATTTAGTCATTCAGTCAGTCAGTGAAATAGCCAGTCAGAGAGTCAAGCAGTCAGTCAGTCAGTCTCAGTCAGTCAGTTAGTCAGTCAGTCAGTCAGTCAGTCAGTCAGTCCAGTCTCAGTCAGTCAGGCAGTTAGTCAGTCAGTCTCGGTCAGTCAGTGAGTCAGTCAGTCAGTATCAGTCAGTCAGTGAGTCAGTCTGTCAGTCAGGCAGTATCAGTCAGGCAGTAAGACTCCGCTCGACAGAACTCCGATAGCCTAATGGCTAGACCGCTGGTCTTCCAAGCGAGTGGCCTGGGTTCGAGTCCCAGCCGGAGCGAATATCTTCAATGTATATATTTCTTTCCTAATTTGAAAATTCGTTTTTTTTCAATTACTTTCCTTTGCAATTATTGATTATTTATGTAGGGAAGAAAATTCTGAGTCAGTTTAATTTTTCGACACGAAGATTTCAAAGTGTTTAAATAAACAATTACCAAGGTGCATTTTTTGTTTTTATTATATTTAAAACTCCCACCGACAGAGCTCCCATAGACTAATGGCTAGAGTGTTAGGCTTCCAAGCGAGTGGCCCTGGGGTCGAGTCCCAGCCTGAACGAAAATCTTCAATGTATACTTCTAGTTTCTAATTTGAAATTTCTTCTTCTTTTTTTTTTTAATTTTTCTCTTTTGCGAATATTGATTATTTATGTAGGGAGAAAAATTCTGAGTCAGTTTAATTATTCGACCTGTAAATTTCAAAGTGTTTGAATCAATAATTACCAAGGTGCATTTTTTGTTTTTATTATATTTAAGACTTCCATCGACAGAGCTCCGATAGCCTAATGGCTAGACCGTTGGGTTCCAAGCGCTTGGTACTGGGTTCGAGTCCCGGCCGGAACGAAAATCTTCCATGTATATATTTCTCTTCTAATTTGAAGATTCTTTTTTTTTTCAATTTCTTTCTTTTGCAAATATGGATTATTTATGTACGGAAGAAAATTCTGAGTCAGTTTAATCATTCGACCTTTAGATTTCAAAGATTTTAGATCAATAATTACTAAGGTGCATTTTTTGTTTTTATTATAATTAAGACACCGATCAACAGAGATCTGATAGTATATTGGCGAGAGCGTTGGGCTTCCATGAGTGTCGCCCTGGGTTCAAATCCCAGCCGGAAAGGAAATCTTAAATGCAAATATTTTTTTCTAATTTTATAATTCTTTTTTTTTTTTCCCTTTTGCGAAGTCAGTCAGTCAGTCTGACAGTCAATCAGTCAAGCACTCAGTCATTCAGTCTCAGTCAGTCAGTCCAGTCAGTCAGTCACTCAGTCAGTCAGTTAATCCTTCAGCCAGTCAGTCAAGCAGTCAGTCATTTAGTCTCAGTCAGTCAGTCATTCAGTCAGTCAGTCAGTCAGGCAGTCAGTCAGTCAGTCAGTCGGTCAGTCCTGTGCAGTCAGTTAGTCACTAAAGAAGTCAGTCAGTCTCAGTCAGTCAGTCAGTCAGTCAGTCCAGTCCAGTCTCAGTCAGTCAGTCAGTCAGTCTCGGTCAGTCAGTTAGTCCTTCAGCCAGTCAGTCAAGCAGTCAGTCATTTAGTCTCAGTCAGTCAGTCATTCAGTCAGTCAGTCAGTCAGGCAGTCAGTCAGTCAATCAGTCGGTCAGTCCTGTGCAATCAGTTAGTCACTAAAGCAGTCAGTCAGTCTCAGTCAGTCAGTCAATCAGTCAGTCCAGTCCAGTCTCAGTCAGTCAGTCAGTCAGTCTCGGTCAGTCAGTCAGTCAGTCATTCAGTCAGTCAGTCAGTCAGGCAGTCAGTCAGTCGGTCAGCCTTATTCAGTCAGTCTGTCAGTCAGTCAGTCAGTCAGCCTTATTCAGTCAGTCTGTCAGTCATCCTTATTCAGTCAGTCTGTCAGTCAGTCAGTCGGTCAGTCCTGTCCAGTCAGTTAGTCAGTCAAGCAGTCAGTCAGGTAGTCAAGCAGTCAGTCAGTCAGTCTCAGTCAGTCAGTTAGTCAGTCAGTCAGTCAGTCAGTCCAGTCTCAGTCAGTCAGGCAGTTAGTCAGTCAGTCTCGGTCAGTCAGTGAGTCAGTCAGTCATTATCAGTCAGTCAGTGAGTCAGTCTGTCAGTCAGGCAGTATCAGTCAGGCAGTAAGACTCCGCTCGACAGAACTCCGATAGCCTAATGGCTAGACCGCTGGTCTTCCAAGCGAGGGGCCTGGGTTCGAGTCCCAGCCGGAGCGAATATCTTCAATGTATATATTTCTTTCCTAATTTGAAAATTCGTTTTTTTTCAATTTCTTTCCTTTGCAATTATTGATTATTTATGTAGGGAAGAAAATTCTGAGTCAGTTTAATTTTTCGACACGAAGATTTCAAAGTGTTTAAATAAACAATTACCAAGGTGCATTTTTTGTTTTTATTATATTTAAAACTCCCACCGACAGAGCTCCCATAGACTAATGGCTAGAGTGTTAGGCTTCCAAGCGAGTGGCCCAGGGTTCGAGTCCCAGCCTGAACGAAAATCTTCAATGTATACTTTTAGTTTCTAATTTGAAATTTCTTCATCTTTTTTTTTTAATTTTTCTCTTTTGCGAATATTGATTATTTATGTAGGGAGAAAAATTCTGAGTCAGTTTAATTATTCGACCTGTAAATTTCAAAGTGTTTGAATCAATAATTACCTAGGTGCATTTTTTGTTTTTATTATATTTAAGACTTCCATCGACAGAGCTCCGATAGCCTAATGGCTAGACCGTTGGGTTCCAAGCGCGAGGTACTGGGTTCGAGTCCCGGCCGGAACGAAAATCTTCCATGTATATATTTCTCTTCTAATTTGAAGATTCTTTTTTTTTCAATTTCTTTCTTTTGCAAATATGGATTATTTATGTACGGAAGAAAATTCTGAGTCAGTTTAATCATTCGACCTTTAGATTTCAAAGATTTTAGATCAATAATTACTAAGGTGCATTTTTTGTTTTTATTATAACTAAGACACCGATCAACAGAGATCCGATAGTATATTGGCGAGAGCGTTGGGCTTTCATGAGTGTCGCCCTGGGTTCAAATCCCAGCCGGAAAGGAAATCTTAAATGCGAATATTTTTTTCTAATTTTATAATTCTTTTTTTTTATTTTTCCCTTTTGCGAAGTCAGTCAGTCAGTCTGACAGTCAATCAGTCAAGCACTCAGTCATTCAGTCTCAGTCAGTCAGTCACTCAGTCAGTCAGTTAGTCCTTCAGCCAGTCAGTCAAGCAGTCAGTCATTTAGTCTCAGTCAGTCAGTCATTCAGTCAGTCAGTCAGTCAGGCAGTCAGTCAGTCAGTCAGTCGGTCAGTCCTGTGCAATCAGTTAGTCACTGAAGCAGTCAGTCAGTCTCAGTCAGTCAGTCAATCAGTCAGTCCAGTCCAGTCTCAGTCAGTCAGTCTCGGTCAGTCAGTCAGTCAGTCATTCAGTCAGTCAGTCAGTCAGGCAGTCAGTCAGTCGGTCAGCCTTATTCAGTCAGTCTGTCAGTCAGTCAGTCAGTCAGCCTTATTCAGTCAGTCTGTCAGTCATCCTTATTCAGTCAGTCTGTCAGTCAGTCAGTCAGTCAGTTAGTCCTTCAGCCAGTCAGTCAAGCAGTCAGTCATTTAGTCTCAGTCAGTCAGTCATTCAGTCAGTCAGTCAGTCAGGCAGTCAGTCAGTCAGTCAGTCGGTCAGTCCTGTGCAGTCAGTTAGTCACTAAAGCAGTCAGTCAGTCTCAGTCAGTCAGTCAGTCAGTCAGTCCAGTCCAGTCTCAGTCAGTCAGTCAGTCAGTCTCGGTCAGTCAGTCAGTCAGTCATTCAGTCAGTCAGTCAGTCAGGCAGTCAGTCAGTCGGTCAGCCTTATTCAGTCAGTCTGTCAGTCAGTCAGTCAGTCAGCCTTATTCAGTCAGTCTGTCAGTCATCCTTATTCAGTCAGTCTGTCAGTCAGTCAGTCGGTCAGTCCTGTCCAGTCAGTTAGTCAGTCAAGCAGTCAGTCAGGTAGTCAAGCAGTCAGTCAGTCAGTGTCAGTCAGTCATTTAGTCATTCAGTCAGTCAGTGAAATAGCCAGTCAGAGAGTCAAGCAGTCAGTCAGTCAGTCTCAGTCAGTCAGTTAGTCAGTCAGTCAGTCAGTCAGTCAGTCAGTCCAGTCTCAGTCAGTCAGGCAGTTAGTCAGTCAGTCTCGGTCAGTCAGTGAGTCAGTCAGTCAGTATCAGTCAGTCAGTGAGTCAGTCTGTCAGTCAGGCAGTATCAGTCAGGCAGTAAGACTCCGCTCGACAGAACTCCGATAGCCTAATGGCTAGACCGCTGGTCTTCCAAGCGAGTGGCCTGGGTTCGAGTCCCAGCCGGAGCGAATATCTTCAATGTATATATTTCTTTCCTAATTTGAAAATTCGTTTTTTTTCAATTACTTTCCTTTGCAATTATTGATTATTTATGTAGGGAAGAAAATTCTGAGTCAGTTTAATTTTTCGACACGAAGATTTCAAAGTGTTTAAATAAACAATTACCAAGGTGCATTTTTTGTTTTTATTATATTTAAAACTCCCACCGACAGAGCTCCCATAGACTAATGGCTAGAGTGTTAGGCTTCCAAGCGAGTGGCCCTGGGGTCGAGTCCCAGCCTGAACGGAAATCTTCAATGTATACTTCTAGTTTCTAATTTGAAATTTCTTCTTCTTTTTTTTTTTAATTTTTCTCTTTTGCGAATATTGATTATTTATGTAGGGAGAAAAATTCTGAGTCAGTTTAATTATTCGACCTGTAAATTTCAAAGTGTTTGAATCAATAATTACCAAGGTGCATTTTTTGTTTTTATTATATTTAAGACTTCCATCGACAGAGCTCCGATAGCCTAATGGCTAGACCGTTGGGTTCCAAGCGCGTGGTACTGGGTTCGAGTCCCGGCCGGAACGAAATTCTTCTATGTATATATTTCTCTTCTAATTTGAAGATTCTTTTTTTTTTCAATTTCTTTCTTTTGCAAATAGGGATTATTTATGTACGGAAGAAAATTCTGAGTCAGTTTAATCATTCGACCTTTAGATTTCAAAGATTTTAGATCAATAATTACTAAGGTGCATTTTTTGTTTTTATTATAATTAAGACACCGATCAACAGAGATCCGATAGTATATTGGCGAGAGCGTTGGGCTTCCATGAGTGTCGCCCTGGGTTCAAATCCCAGCCGGAAAGGAAATCTTAAATGCAAATATTTTTTTCTAATTTTATAATTCTTTTTTTTTTTATTTTTCCCTTTTGCGAAGTCAGTCAGTCAGTCTGACAGTCAATCAGTCAAGCACTCAGTCATTCAGTCTCAGTCAGTCAGTCACTCAGTCAGTCAGTTAGTCCTTCAGCCAGTCAGTCAAGCAGTCAGTCATTTAGTCTCAGTCAGTCAGTCATTCAGTCAGTCAGTCAGTCAGGCAGTCAGTCAGTCAGTCAGTCGGTCAGTCCTGTGCAATCAGTTAGTCACTGAAGCAGTCAGTCAGTCTCAGTCAGTCAGTCAATCAGTCAGTCCAGTCCAGTCTCAGTCAGTCAGTCTCGGTCAGTCAGTCAGTCAGTCATTCAGTCAGTCAGTCAGTCAGGCAGTCAGTCAGTCGGTCAGCCTTATTCAGTCAGTCTGTCAGTCAGTCAGTCAGTCAGCCTTATTCAGTCAGTCTGTCAGTCATCCTTATTCAGTCAGTCTGTCAGTCAGTCAGTCGGTCAGTCCTGTCCAGTCAGTTAGTCAGTCAAGCAGTCAGTCAGGTAGTCAAGCAGTCAGTCAGTCAGTCTCAGTCAGTCAGTTAGTCAGTCAGTCAGTCAGTCAGTCCAGTCTCAGTCAGTCAGGCAGTTAGTCAGTCAGTCTCGGTCAGTCAGTGAGTCAGTCAGTCATTATCAGTCAGTCAGTGAGTCAGTCTGTCAGTCAGGCAGTATCAGTCAGGCAGTAAGACTCCGCTCGACAGAACTCCGATAGCCTAATGGCTAGACCGCTGGTCTTCCAAGCGAGGGGCCTGGGTTCGAGTCCCAGCCGGAGCGAATATCTTCAATGTATATATTTCTTTCCTAATTTGAAAATTCGTTTTTTTTCAATTTCTTTCCTTTGCAATTATTGATTATTTATGTAGGGAAGAAAATTCTGAGTCAGTTTAATTTTTCGACACGAAGATTTCAAAGTGTTTAAATAAACAATTACCAAGGTGCATTTTTTGTTTTTATTATATTTAAAACTCCCACCGACAGTGCTCCCATAGACTAATGGCTAGAGTGTTAGGCTTCCAAGCGAGTGGCCCAGGGTTCGAGTCCCAGCCTGAACGAAAATCTTCAATGTATACTTTTAGTTTCTAATTTGAAATTTCTTCTTCTTTTTTTTTTAATTTTTCTCTTTTGCGAATATTGATTATTTATGTAGGGAGAAAAATTCTGAGTCAGTTTAATTATTCGACCTGTAAATTTCAAAGTGTTTGAATCAATAATTACCAAGGTGCATTTTTTGTTTTTATTATATTTAAGACTT
Source organism: Uloborus diversus (assembly GCF_026930045.1). Taxonomy (NCBI): domain Eukaryota; kingdom Metazoa; phylum Arthropoda; class Arachnida; order Araneae; family Uloboridae; genus Uloborus; species Uloborus diversus. The sequence continues at coordinate 75,336,870 of NC_072731.1, read as the reverse complement.
CCATCGACAGAGCTCCGATAGCCTAATGGCTAGACCGTTGGGTTCCAAGCGCGAGGTACTGGGTTCGAGTCCCGGCCGGAACGAAAATCTTCCATGTATATATTTCTCTTCTAATTTGAAGATTCTTTTTTTTTCAATTTCTTTCTTTTGCAAATATGGATTATTTATGTACGGAAGAAAATTCTGAGTCAGTTTAATCATTCGACCTTTAGATTTCAAAGATTTTAGATCAATAATTACTAAGGTGCATTTTTTGTTTTTATTATAACTAAGACACCGATCAACAGAGATCCGATAGTATATTGGCGAGAGCGTTGGGCTTTCATGAGTGTCGCCCTGGGTTCAAATCCCAGCCGGAAAGGAAATCTTAAATGCGAATATTTTTTTCTAATTTTATAATTCTTTTTTTTTATTTTTCCCTTTTGCGAAGTCAGTCAGTCAGTCTGACAGTCAATCAGTCAAGCACTCAGTCATTCAGTCTCAGTCAGTCAGTCCAGTCAGTCAGTCACTCAGTCAGTCAGTTAGTCCTTCAGCCAGTCAGTCAAGCAGTCAGTCATTTAGTCTCAGTCAGTCAGTCATTCAGTCAGTCAGTCAGTCAGGCAGTCAGTCAGTCAGTCAGTCGGTCAGTCCTGTGCAGTCAGTTAGTCACTAAAGCAGTCAGTCAGTCTCAGTCAGTCAGTCAGTCAGTCAGTCCAGTCCAGTCTCAGTCAGTCAGTCAGTCAGTCTCGGTCAGTCAGTCAGTCAGTCATTCAGTCAGTCAGTCAGTCAGGCAGTCAGTCAGTCGGTCAGCCTTATTCAGTCAGTCTGTCAGTCAGTCAGTCAGTCAGCCTTATTCAGTCAGTCTGTCAGTCATCCTTATTCAGTCAGTCTGTCAGTCAGTCAGTCGGTCAGTCCTGTCCAGTCAGTTAGTCAGTCAAGCAGTCAGTCAGGTAGTCAAGCAGTCAGTCAGTCAGTGTCAGTCAGTCATTTAGTCATTCAGTCAGTCAGTGAAATAGCCAGTCAGAGAGTCAAGCAGTCAGTCAGTCAGTCTCAGTCAGTCAGTTAGTCAGTCAGTCAGTCAGTCAGTCAGTCAGTCCAGTCTCAGTCAGTCAGGCAGTTAGTCAGTCAGTCTCGGTCAGTCAGTGAGTCAGTCAGTCAGTATCAGTCAGTCAGTGAGTCAGTCTGTCAGTCAGGCAGTATCAGTCAGGCAGTAAGACTCCGCTCGACAGAACTCCGATAGCCTAATGGCTAGACCGCTGGTCTTCCAAGCGAGTGGCCTGGGTTCGAGTCCCAGCCGGAGCGAATATCTTCAATGTATATATTTCTTTCCTAATTTGAAAATTCGTTTTTTTTCAATTACTTTCCTTTGCAATTATTGATTATTTATGTAGGGAAGAAAATTCTGAGTCAGTTTAATTTTTCGACACGAAGATTTCAAAGTGTTTAAATAAACAATTACCAAGGTGCATTTTTTGTTTTTATTATATTTAAAACTCCCACCGACAGAGCTCCCATAGACTAATGGCTAGAGTGTTAGGCTTCCAAGCGAGTGGCCCTGGGGTCGAGTCCCAGCCTGAACGAAAATCTTCAATGTATACTTCTAGTTTCTAATTTGAAATTTCTTCTTCTTTTTTTTTTTTTTCTCTTTTGCGAATATTGATTATTTATGTAGGGAGAAAAATTCTGAGTCAGTTTAATTATTCGACCTGTAAATTTCAAAGTGTTTGAATCAATAATTACCAAGGTGCATTTTTTGTTTTTATTATATTTAAGACTTCCATCGACAGAGCTCCGATAGCCTAATGGCTAGACCGTTGGGTTCCAAGCGCTTGGTACTGGGTTCGAGTCCCGGCCGGAACGAAAATCTTCCATGTATATATTTCTCTTCTAATTTGAAGATTCTTTTTTTTTTCAATTTCTTTCTTTTGCAAATATGGATTATTTATGTACGGAAGAAAATTCTGAGTCAGTTTAATCATTCGACCTTTAGATTTCAAAGATTTTAGATCAATAATTACTAAGGTGCATTTTTTGTTTTTATTATAATTAAGACACCGATCAACAGAGATCTGATAGTATATTGGCGAGAGCGTTGGGCTTCCATGAGTGTCGCCCTGGGTTCAAATCCCAGCCGGAAAGGAAATCTTAAATGCAAATATTTTTTTCTAATTTTATAATTCTTTTTTTTTTCCCTTTTGCGAAGTCAGTCAGTCAGTCTGACAGTCAATCAGTCAAGCACTCAGTCATTCAGTCCTCAGTCAGTCAGTCCAGTCAGTCAGTCACTCAGTCAGTCAGTTAATCCTTCAGCCAGTCAGTCAGTCAGGCAGTCAGTCAGTCAGTCAGGCAGTCAGTCAGTCAGTCAGTCGGTCAGTCCTGTGCAGTCAGTTAGTCACTAAAGCAGTCAGTCAGTCTCAGTCAGTCAGTCAGTCAGTCAGTCCAGTCCAGTCTCAGTCAGTCAGTCAGTCAGTCTCGGTCAGTCAGTCAGTCAGTCATTCAGTCAGTCAGTCAGTCAGGCAGTCAGTCAGTCGGTCAGCCTTATTCAGTCAGTCTGTCAGTCAGTCAGTCAGTCAGCCTTATTCAGTCAGTCTGTCAGTCATCCTTATTCAGTCAGTCTGTCAGTCAGTCAGTCGGTCAGTCCTGTCCAGTCAGCCATGTACCGCTAGTTTTGCCAGCCAATATTTGTCTTGCAACAAACTGGCGCACTGCATTTCGTTTTTCAAAATCAAAAACTGTCGCACCTCGTTCCTCAATTCAAAAATTCTTGATAGTGCCTCACCACGTGAAAGTCAGCGTTCTCTATATGAAGAAGTAGGGAGTGTGATCTGCCTCCATTTCTTCACAAAATACGGAGAAAAGGCGAGAATTACGCGATCTCGATTTTTTTTAAATTCACGATTTTTCACAACTTCAGCCAAAGCTGACTTCAGCTCATCTGGTAAGTTCTGCCATGAGAGCTTCATGATGGAGGAAACAGTATATGGTTTTAGTTTCTATTCACTAAGTCGGAACTGGAAAAGTGGAAAACGAAAACTAAAGCTGGGGCTAAAATTCCTGGGGGAGGGGACGATACTCCCATTTGCAAAAGATTTAGAAAAATTTCTGTATAATTAGTTGATTTCGTGGAAATTAAAATCCGTTCTCAAAAACTGAAAGCAATAGGATCACAAGAAGTTTAACAGAAGTGAGGCAGCAAATCCCCCTCTCCCTTGTCGGGTATGTCCCTTTGCAATAATGATCGACAGGGTGAATTTAGAAGGTACAGAACGATCAAACGCTATTCGGTCGTAACTTTAAAATGAAATACGTCAAGGCTCATTCTTTTTATATAACTACGAAGATACCGCGGCACACCGAGTTCCTTGTTGCGGCACACCGGTTGCGAAGCCCTGCTCTAGCTCTCGTAGAAGCTGAGAAAAGAGAATTTTGTAAGTACCGAAATGTCACTTTTTTTGCCTTTTTTCGAGTACTTTAGAAGTTCTCACGCAAAAAACTAACAGCCTAAAAAATTTAAAAAACCTATTTTCTTCTATCATCACGTAAGTTGACTCAAACCTGTAAATTTTGTAGAAATTGATTATGGTCTGTTCAGAGGCTCGTTGATTTGGTTTGGAATGAATGACTCATTTGCTAATTACCTTTTACTTTTAAATCTTTTCTCTCTTAATTAAAGTTCTGTCAAATAATTTGTGTGTGTGTGTATGTAACTGTATGATGTCCAGCAGAATCTCGATCACTTACAGACTGGAAATTTGGTATAAAATTACTCTGTACCCTAAACAAATGTCTGATCATCCTTTACATTACATATTATGCAAAAGAACTTTCTTTTCAGCACGAAATGAAGTTCATTTTAAGTTTGTAAGAAAGTTAGAACAAGAGTTATAAGCGTTTCTAAGTTAGTGAAAATCCTAGCTAAACTCGATCCACATTTGAAATTCTTCGCACCCATTAAGTACCTAGTAGGCGATTTATCTCGGCGTGAACGAAATAAGATTGTGAAGTAATCTTCTGGGTTGGTGAGCGTTGGCGAACAGAAGGCGGAGTTTCTTTGTGTGTCAAAACAAAATCCCCTTAAGATCGGGGCGCTTATCGTGGGAACGGAGATCAGACTTGTAAACTTAAATCTCGAATCATTTCATGGGAGCTAGAGACGTACCGAGTACTCGGTAACTACTCGGTACTACTCATCCAAATTTTTATCAAATTCTCGGCCAATACCGAGTAGTTGTAAAAAATTGAATATTGTTCAATACAGATTTTACAATTTTTAAAAGAAGTGCAAACATGTAATATACTACAATCACTTACAATTTCTGTATTCATAAAATAAGAGAGAAATAAGTATTCTATGTATAAGTTTAAAAAAAAAAAAAACACTTCTGTACATAGTATAAAATGAAGTCCCTAAAAAGCGTCTGTGTGTTTGAACTTGCAAAACTTGAGAACTACCCGGCCGATTGCGCTGAAATTTTCACAATTTGTTCCTTTAAGTCCTGAAAAGATTTGCAGACCAGTTCGAATAAAATTCGATGAATAGTTCTTTTTTTATTCCAATTTACGTCCAATTTTCACATAAATTCTCAAATATGGGGGTGAAAAATTACTTGCACAAATTAATATTACATATCGTTAGAAAGGGTAGAATTTTCCGCGTTCTACGCAATTTGTTTAAATTCAGCTCAAATTTTTTTAGGCTTAGCTGAAATTTAGGCACTACTTTCTTCATTAAATAAATCAATAAAAAGTGAAGGAATTGTCCCACAGCTTTCTTTTTGACGTCATTGGGAAAAGCGACCTTTTTTACTCCAGATCTAACTCGACCTATAGTCGAAAAAATAAGCTTTTATCTCGAAAGGAAAAAAAGTTACAAGCCTTTTTAACTCCAACGAACTATAGGGGGCACTGCAGTTACTGTCTAATGGCGGACGAAAAAACTAAAACAAACGCATGTGGTAACGAAGAAAATGCTAATAAGCCTAGTAAATTTTGTTCGTATGCATGATTTTTTCGCTTTATTCTTTTTAAATTAATTTTCAAAGTCTTGTTGATATTCTGGCCCACGTAGAAAGAGATGAGAATTCAAGAAGCATTACTAAACGTTAGAAATTAATGCAAATTACGCAGTTCGTAGTTCTAAGCAGCCATTTCCACGATGATGAATTCGATATTTATCAATTCTTGATAAAACTAAGTAATAATTGTGGCCTGACAAGTATAACAATTAATGCTAGAAACTTTAATTATATGACATTACGAATTATTGTCATAAGAAGGTGATACTTCTTTGCCTTGCTTGGCTAGCGCTAATTGTTTTGCATTTATAGCTGAGTTATTTTTCTCAAATTGCCGAATCGGTTCATTTTAAATTTTTCTGTTTGGTATGTTTCTAATTTCTGAGTTATGACTTAATTATGTCATGCTATACAAATTATCAACAAAATTCTCACGGATATATGGTGGTAGTTTTCTTTTCAATTGATCTGCCATTATTTCTTTTACTTATCGAATTCTGTAATCTTTCTACCATTTTATTCCACTCATGATAAAAGATAAAAATGGTTTAACTAACATGGGCGGAATCTCGCCAAGGATACTTAGCTCGCACAATACTAAAACTATAACCCTAAACAAATTCGGCGAAACCTTTCAGCTGAGAATAAAAGCAACAAAAAAAATTCTTTCTCGGTTAAACATTTTTCATTTCGTTCTACGATAATACATTCAAGAAATTTTTTTTCATACTGTCTATTCCAACTAATGCTGCTGTAAAATATGGTTTGTTAAATTAATTTAAGATTAAAAAAAAAAAAAAACATATTCTTACAAATTCACACAAAACAATAAAATTTGTTACCTGGTATAACGTTATCCAAGTTTGTTAATCCAGAGTTTTCTGGTGTTAACGCGCTTTCACCATTACTTAATCAAATCACTTTTTAGAGGGAAATAATGAAAACTAACATTATTTTGAGGAGCTCGAACACTTTCTGTTGCTGAAAGCAATCCAAGACACATCGAATGCGTAAATAAATACTTAGAACAAACTGCCTATGTTTAAGTCAACAGACATACGTGGAACGCAATGTGGCAATGTGTTAGTTTTTTCGGCAGTTTTGTAAATCACCGCAAGGTAGCGTATTCGAGCGCTGGAGTTGCGAATAAAGTTTCAGAAATCTCGATTCCATTCAAATTGTGAACCATTTTCTTTCGCATTTTAATTCCTTAAACGTATTTTATATTACGTTCCCATGGTTACGGATTTTAAATCCATCTTTCTGGATTTAATTTCTTAAAAGTATTTTAATATTTGTCGTCATTGTTTGAAAAGGAAATCATGAATTATTTATTTATTTATTTATTACGCCTGATTGTTGAATATGCGTCACTTGACACAATTTTTATTTTCAAGGCAGACCGGGCAAAGCCGGGCAATGCTGCTAGTATAAAATAAGTAGAGTTAAAATAATCAGAGTATAAGTTAACTACGGATGTGTATTTGAGTTCAATTACTTTTTCCGTATCACATATTAGTGTAGGAGAACTTACCTTTGGTCAGGAACAATCTCTAAGTGAGATTTAAGATGAATATAATCATAGACTCATGACAAAAAAAACCCTTTCAACCATATCGCAATCACTTGAAAACTTAGATTGCGAATTTTTAAAACCATGATTGATTTTGCAGATTCAGATTTTTGGCATAATGATAACAATAGAGAAGTAAAATTAAGTCATTTTTTTAAGAGTAAGATAAAGGTTGTGACTTTGGTTACAGAAATAGTACTTAGGAGAAAAAAGAAAAAAAAATATCAAAATATTTTAATCATCGATATTATTGTATTTTAAATTATGGTGCAAAAAAACTAATCTGTCGACATCTTCTGGAGATAGATTAGTTCTTCGATTGCTGCAAAACGTGAGCTTATGGATTTAAAGACATCTTACAAAAGTTGGATATCCTTAATTCATTAGTTGACATTTTAGGCACTGAAAAAGACTTTCCTTGTAACGCAGAAACACGTGTCTGCAGTGTTCCTGCACATTTGTGCTTTTTAACGTTGTTTTATTTGCTTTTAAAAATTATTTATGTTTGGCGGACTAGATATTATAATAGATTGATATAATTTGTTCCTGCTTGATAAAATCATACCTTTTATTTATTTGTTTATTTTTAAGTTTAAAAAATAACTTTTTTGTAAAATTTTGACACAAACAAAATTTTTAAAATAATGTTTAATTAAATTTCAGCTGGAATTTTATTTTAAAAACTATTGCATGGACATGAGGTCTATACTTCTATTCCAATGAGTTCAAAATTCATGTGTGTGTCAGTGGTTCTTCTTAAAACATAATTGGTACTCGGTAACTCGGTACTCAGCCGAGTAGTGAAAGACCGATTACTCGGTACGTTTGTATTGGGAACCCTTTTGAAGAAGAAAGAGAAAGTATCCATGTGCTAGGAAAATATTTTTTTTTTAGTTTTGAATGGAGTAAATAATTCTGTCAATATTTTTCACTGACTCTTAATTTTACATTATTTTCAGCGGAACATGATGGCCTACCAACGGGCGATTCTAAAGTGAAAGGAACCGACGAATCACCTGTTGCTCCCTGCCGTGGCTGGGTAGAAGATTGCGAGTTTTGTGACAAGCGGTTTACTGCGTGGGTAGCATTTGATGAAGAAGTTATGGATAAAATTCCGGATAAACCAGGAGCATTTATGATAGCTTTGAAAAATAAGAATGAAACTGAAGTTGTTATGCTTTTACTTAATATGATCAACGTGCAACCTCAAGCACATGAAAGCATTGAAGCAATAAAGGAACAAATTGCCGACAAGAGATCAAAGTCGTCGAAGGCTACCATCATGTTACGCTGGATGGTAATGAAAAAGGGAGACGACAAAGATGTTTGTGTATTGTGCGCACATTGGCACAATAATGGTGTGTTGCCCAAGTTTATGACAAAATGGCCCGGATTAGATATGTTGAAACGAAGTACAAATTTAGTATTTTCGGATGCCCTTCAAAAATGGTGTTATCCTAAGAAAAATCCGACTTGGAGGAAACCTAAGCCTCCATCATCTAAAGTAGTAGAAGTTGTTGAAAAGTGCGATTGGTTCCAGTCTTGTGAAATGTGCGAATCCACTTTCTCTGCTTGGAAAACAGTTTCGGATGTCGTACGGAACGATCTAGCTCCCAATGAGTTTGGAATTTTCGTGGTGTCTGTGCTGTGCGGGAAGAAAAGGGAAGTGGTATATATCGCTTACGACGAAAAAGACATCAAAGTTAATTTGAAATCTACCATCAAAAGTCGTCACGGATGGATAGAAACTATTGCAAAGAATAAGAAATTTGTGAACCAGAATCCAAAAATGCAAGTGAGGTGGGCTTTGCTGAAAGATGTAGACACAGATAATTGTTGCTTTCTGTATGCACACTGGCTGAATGTGGATACTCAACCTATGTTAAGTGTCTCTCGGCCCGGAGAAGAAATATTGGCGAAAAATAAGCATTTTGTCAAGAGAGAAAACGATAAAAAGTGGTGTTATGAGATTGAAACATTGAAAATACCCAAGTTCAGCAAAGCTAAGAATAAAAAGTATCTGTTGCAGGAAATGGAAGATATGTATCTCGAAGGGAGTAATTAAAATTCTCTTCATTTATGCATGCAGAAAAGACGATGAGGATAAAAGGCAATTTTAAAAGACAGGAAAAATTACTTTTAGAAGATTTGTTTCTTCAGATATAGTTTTATATTATTATGTAAATAAGTACTGTTAAAATTACGTCAAACAATATTATTCTTACTGGTTTTTCATGAAAGAACATTTAGTGCAAATTATGTATTTATGAACATACTGAAGTGATATAAAAGTTGATAAGAAGGTGATATAAAGACTGTTGTCCAAAGTTTTCAGTTGATATATTTTTTTTAAATAAAAAGATATTTTGCACTAATTTTGAGGAAAGCAACTAAAAAAGTCAGCCGTGCAGCTTGCTTTCAAAAGAAAAAAAAAGTTTTACTCTGCGCTGGGAAGAGAGTAAGAGTATAGCTGTGATATCTTTAAAGCACTTCTTTAATGGAGAATTGAAGATGAATTTTGAGCAATGTTCAATACTTCAGGTTTAAAAATACATCTTTCATAAAAAAAAAATCAAGAATTTAAGGCCGTAAAACCATAATTACTTTAATTTTCACGTGGAAAGGCATCGTGTTGACGGATAGCACCTGTGCAGTTTTTCTAAATGCTCTGTTTGCTTTTCCACAAGAATCTGGTTGGAGAACAATTCAATGGATCACTTTTTTTGAAAATTCTGTTTAAAAAATGACTTTAAAAAATTAACGAATTTTTATCGATCAAGTTTTTGGCAGCAGTTGCTGCATATATGAAAGTACACTTAAAGCATGAAATTTATATTACCTGTGATTGTTTGTCTGTTACAAACGATAGAATTACCCTATAATACTTTTTTTAACCATTTGTGAATGTTTATAATGTTTTTAAACTCATAAAGTCAAACTTAATGTGTTGTTATCTCTGGAATTGGCTTCAGCCGTCAAAACATTATCAGCAGTTCAGTTTTACCTATACTAAATTACTTTGCTACACACTAGTGAATTCAAATGGACTATGGGGGGAACGAGGGGTCATTGTTTTAAGCTATTCAAATCTCAGGCTAACCTGGAAATAAGGAAAAACTACTACTTTAGTAGGGTTGTGGGCACTAGGAACAGCTTACCGGAAGAGCTGGTAATGAGCAGGGGCGGCATTTCTCCATTTCATTTCGGGGGTCGAGTTTCTTAACCCCAAAGCGAAACCAAACACACATTAGCTAACAAGAAGTTGTCATAAAATCGGTTTAGTATGAATAAAATTAGTGTTTAGAAACAATTAAAATTTTGATTCATTGACTAAAAAGTTAATATACAAAACATCTCGCTACTAAAGTTTTTGGACCTTTTGGAAAAGTTATAATGCATGATTTTTGGAATTTGGAAGAGCAGGGAATCGTGTTACTAATCTATCAGTGCCCAATGTCGTGCTGTTTTGCCAGTTCAGCTAAATAGAAAAGGTTTTTTTTTTTTTTCTTTTCGCTTTTGTGCTTCGAAAATATTTCTCTAACCTTCTGAGACATAAAAAAAAATCTTTCTCTACTAGCGGAGCTGATTCTAATAGTTAAAAAATAACTGAAGTAACACAAAGTTATGTATAAAAACACTTTTTATATCTTGCTCTTCAAAATCACCCAGGCTACTTCAAAAACTGTGAGGGGCTTAAACTTTTCATCATTGAATAATCTAGTCATGTCGGCGCTCTCAGCTTCATGAGATATCATCTGCCTCCAGCTCTGTTATAAACTATTCCAGACTTATGAGTCCATAACAAGGACGAAACTGCAGTCTCTGGATGTGAAAACTATTCTGTCAGTATATTGCTTGTAATTTTTCTTGCCTCATGCTAAAAATTTTATTCACAGTTGAAACATTTTATTTTTCGTTTTCAAAATCCAATCCAAATAACCATAACCCCAGTCAACCATACAGAAAAATAATTATCATCAAATCTTGTGTTAATTTCATTCGAAACTGAATCTATTACTTCATACAAAATATTCAAACATCAATGTTTTTTTTTTTTTTTTTTTTTTTTTTTTTTTTTTTTTTTTTTTGCACCTCTTTAAAATTGGCTCGGAGGAAGAATTTTTTTTGGAAAATTTCACGATTGATTGAAATATACATCTATAAAAATCTATTTTCAGCTTCAATTGTAGATTGAACTGTGATAGTATGGTGCACAAATCAATTGTAAATTAAACTGTGGTTTGAATAGTCGAGTAGCGGATTGAAGATATAGATTTTAATAGAGAAAAGCATTTTTCAAAAACCTTTTTCCGATGCAAATAAATTGGATAAAAATTCAAACGCAGTCATATATGCTAAAGAGCATGAGCTTTTTCACCATTGAAAGAATCGTTTTGCAATAATTCTTCCAGTCAACAAATCACTGTTATCACTGTTGAATTTATAGAGAAATGTTTTCATCGTTTTAACTCTTAAAGATTATCTCGTATCACACTCCGTGATTACATAATTAATAGAGCCCCATAAAAGGTATTTGGTTGATATGTCTTTTTTTATTTAATAATCACATGCATTTTTAAGAAGTTTCTATGAAAGCGTTATAATGTATTGAGTTGCTGAAACGTGTTTCTAGCAAAAGAAAGCGATGAACACTCATTAAATAAATATACACTTAAAAAATGAGCGTAAAAGTGAATGTAAAATATCCTGGAATTTTCTTGTGAAAACCATGCTGCCACACCACTTTTCACGAGCCTCTCATATTGAGCATACCATCGTTACACTGGGCACACAAGTGTGAAAGATTTAACCTATATGAGGCAATGTCTTCTTTAGTTAAAATTAACCATGATTCTCTATCAGTTTTTTATGTTCTGAAAAAGCCGAAAATACTTCATGAATTTCTAAGTCATCATCCAAATAACGAAAAACACTTTTTCTAGTCTGGGAATGTGTCGAGTTTCATCAAATAGTTGCTGAGAACCAGCGAGATTTCCTTTAATGAACATTGATTTCCGACTTACATAAATTGAATTCACTCATTTTCTATCATTCTGCTCAAAACATTTGGGGGTGCGACCGCCCCCTCTTGACCCCCCTGTTAATGAGCAAGGGGGTGGATAGCTTTAAGAGGGCCATTGATCTTCATTGGGGACTAATAAATTGACTAGGTCCAGCCTAACTAGATCAAGAGCCTGTTTGCTGGTCGTCACATTTGTATTTGTATGTGTCTTTCCAAATTGTTAATTAAAAGCTTCTAAATTATAGATGATCATTTGTCTTTTTGGTATTACTGGGAAGCTAATCGTAGTTGTTTTGACGCTCGCTTATTTCTGAGAATTCTGTTATTTTATTTTTAACTATTATATAACATAACTTTTATTAATTTGAACTTTTCAAAATCATTATGTCTCTCAAATTTCGTCTAAAATTTTTTTCTTTTATATCTTAAAAGGTATTTATATGCTAAAACATAGCATTCTTTTGACTTGAAATTGAATCTAAAGGATAAATTGGTTATGAGTAAGCATGTTTACATCTTTTTTTGCGCCAAAAAAAAAAAAAAAATACGGCTCAGTGACCTGACGAATATTTTTGATACTTGTCAGACCTCTTGAAAGTTCTGTTGGCTTGGCGGAACATAAATAATTAAGTGATGAATGAATTTTATAATTAAGTGTGATATGATTTTACAGATACATGTGTGTTACTGGTTAATTTACACGAAAATGTGTTGAAAGTTTTTTTAAATAAATGTTGAAACTGTTTACAAATTTTGAAATGCAGAATATATTCAATGATCAATTACAAATGGTTGTCATGCAAATTGAAGGTCAATAAATGTTTATGATTCGTTGATTGTTTTTATGTATTTTTTAAGCATAATGAATGCGAAAATTTTTGTTATAAAATTAGCGGCTAAGCTGGTTAGTTTAATAGAATTGGTTGTCAAAGTTTTGGAAGCCTTCTGTCTTCAGACTAGTTGTAATAAAACTAATAAATTTTGTTTTTTCGAAAAACAGACAAGTAAAAATACTATGTGCCAATTTATACAACATAAGTAAATAAAGTTATTTCGCGCGAAAAAAGAACTGAATTACATATTTCTTTAACTCGAAGATCCGGACTTCCGAAATACGGAAATTTCTAAAAACCGGACACGTTTTTCAGGGATTTTTTTTTAATTCAAATGTGGGAAAGTTGCAAATAAACCTTTTGAAAAGCGAATTTTTGACCAAGAATGTATAGTTTTTGTAATCGTACAGACTCGTTTATTATGACCGCAATTACTATAGAGAGTCATTTTCGCGATTGCAATTTAGTTTAACTTTTGCTTGCATTACTTTTTTCTGACAATGTTTGTATAATGGTGCAGATGGCAGAAATTAGCAACAAGAACAAAGTCATAAGAATAATATTGTTGCAGCACCAGAAGGGGAGGGGTCCGGGAAATCGCGGCTCCTGGGGCTGGCGATTTTAAAGGCGGCAAATTTAATGATGGCAAAATGTAAGGAGGCAAAAAGAAAAAAAAGGGGGGGGGATATAATTTGAATTCTGACATTTTAAATTCAAATTATGTTTTTGGCAATCACGAGTTGCAACAGGACCCTACTCATTGGAGCTATTGTTTCTAGAAATAGCTCCTGTTCTCTCAAGCCTGCTTCTCCTCCTGGGCGGTTCCGTGTGTGTATGTGCGTAGGCATGTGTGTGTAGGACATGGACCCCACCGCCAAGGAGGAGGGGATTCCAGTGGACAGTGCTGCTAGTGGAGGCAGAGGAGCAGCTCCTGCATGGGCCGGTGAACGGAGGTGCTGCAGAGGCCCCTGGTCCATTCTGAAAAAGGAACCGGACCTCAATTATGGTCAAATGAAAACAATTAGCAATCGTGATTACCCAATAACTTAAATTTTGTTTTCGTTTATTTTTTTTCTTTGCAGCTCAAATTGCACCCCGGCCCTGGGTCAGGAGGTTCTCGTAATTGTAGCTCTAAAAACTCCGTTCTAGATTACCATGGTATTGTTGGAGTAGGGAAGGCTTGGCTTCCCCTCAGAAAGTTTTCAAAATTTGATAGCTGACTATCTGAAAACATGATTGTAAGCCATTTTCAGTTAAGAAATAGGAATATAGTGTCCAGGGATTCTTCCCAACTATTTTTCGAAATTGAATTTCTAAAAACGCGATTCTAGATGAACTTAGATAAAGGAACGGACGCCTTTTTAATTTTTTTAAAACATTGATGTCCTGAAAACAAAATTAATACAATTTTTAATAGTGTTGAAAGCTATTAGTAGAAAGTAGGGGGAGGGCAGCAGAGTATTTTGTAAAACTATGATATTCAGTGGAAAATCGTACTTTTTTTCTTTCTAAGGAAAAAAAAAAGTAAAAGGTCCTTGCTCCGTCACTTATCAGGGTAAAAAAAAAAATGATGAATTGAAATATGACTTTTTATGGGTTGGATTGATTTATTTTCGAAAGTAAAAACTGAAACTTCTAAATAAATGAACTTTTCTCATTCTTATTTCACAATAGTAGCCCGAAATGTTTTGGGGATTTATTTGAACATGTCAGATAAACATAGAAGAGGTACCTTACATCCTCAAATGATGACCTTTCTTATTGGTGGATGCGCCTAGACAGCCTGTCAAATTAGTAAAAAAAATAAATAAATAAATAAATGATTATCAGATTTTTTGAAGCGCGTCAGATTAAATAAGGTGGGTTATTAGAAGCTAAAGAGAGTACATTTTGAAAAATCTTACGATTTGAGCCTAACACAAGGGTGTAAGAGGGTTACTTAATTGACAAAGGGAGGGGAAAAAAAAAACATCGTTTGGGTATTCTCGAGCGCAGTTGATTTTTTTTTTTTTTTTAATGTATTTAAAAGGAAATAATGCAAGAATTACGAAAAACATATAATCTGCCGATTTTGACATGAAGAACTATTAAAAATCGTACTACGAAGATTTGTAGTAGGGGAGTCCAATGCGCGTTTGGAAATTCACTCGAACTCGTCAGATACATAGGAAATCGAACGAGATTTGGTACACATATGTGCAACTATGTGAACTTGTGCCCATAGTTTTTTGGCACGAATTCCTCCAAGGTAAGTGAGTAATGGGACGTTTCTTGAGTTATGCGTGATTGCTAACCGAGAAAGAATTACTAGCTATTGTATTTTCCTTTGAAAAGTTCCACAATTTGGTGTACGGTCGACATGTTACAATACAGAGTGATCATAAACCATTAATTACCATCGTACATAAACCAATGCATAAAATTTCATCACGCATGCAAAGAATGTTGTTGAAACTTCTAAAATATAATTTTAATGTGATCTATGTACCTGGTACGCAAATGTACTTAGCAGATACTTTGTCTCGTGCATTTTCTACTGACACTTGCATCGAAGATGATCCTGAAATGTTAAATGTCGTCCATCAAATCTCAAAATATTTGCCTGTGAGTGAAAGGAGAAAAAGCCAGTTCGAACAAGAAACTCGAAATGATCCAGAATTAAAAATAGTTCTTCAACATATAAAAGAAGATTGGCCAGAGAGCACGTAGAAAATTCCACAGAAGATAAAATGTTATTACAAGTTAAGAAGTGACTTACATGCTATAACAACGGATTAGTTTTTCTTAATGACAAAATTATAGTTCCAAAAATTCTGAGAAAGGAAATGTTACAACTTATTCATGAAGCACACACTTTGGACTGGATAAGTGCAAAAAGAGAGCCAGAGAAATCATGTACTGGCCTAAAATGAATTCTGAGATTAAAAATTTAATTTCTCAATGTAGGGTTTGTGAAAAATTTAAAAGAGTCAATAGCAAAGAGCCACTTCCATCCTCACGATATTCCTTACAGACCATTTGAAAAAGTTGGTGCTGATTTGATGAGTTTTGGAAACAATTCTTTCTTAGTTTTGATTGACTATTATTCAAAGTGGTTGGAAGTTTGTGAACTTAATGATAAGTCTGCAAATGAAGTTATTGACAAGCTGAAGTCTATTTTCGCAAAATTCAGTGTTCCAGATAAAGTAGCCTCAGATAACATTCCATTTAATAGCTACTTATACAAGCAATTTGCCAAAGAATGGGATTTTGAATACGTCTTCATAAGTCCACACTATTCACCTAGTAATGGTATGGTGGAAAGAGGAGTAGGAATAGTCAAATCTTTATTCAGAAAAGCAAAGGAGGATAACAAAGATTATCATGTAGGTTTAATGGAGTACCGAAATACCCCCGTTGCAAGTATAGATCTCTCTCCTGCTCAAATGATGTTTAACCGAAGGCTCAAAACTAAGTTACCCATAACCAGTAAATTATTAAACGCAAAGCTTTTCAGTAATATAAGAGAAAAATTACATCACAGACAGAATAAGCAGAAGTTTTATTACGACAAAAATGCTCATTCGCTACAAGATCTCAAAGCAGGAGATAATGTGACAATAAGAAATTACTCAAATAAGACTTGGGAACCAGCTCAAATAGTACATAAGTTAAAATCTGTTCCAAGATCCTATATAGTTAAAAATAATTATGGTAAAACGTTAAGAAGAAACTAGAGATATCAAGAAAGTAAATTTGCAGTTTAAAGAACAAACATATCAAAATATTTCCGCATCAAATGGCAATATCAATGAAACTCCTGATAATAACAGTAGCCTTAATGATGATGGAGATACTCACACTGATGTCAGCAATAGAACAACTGTGAACAATGATAACTGTATTCGAACCAGAAGTGGACGAATATCAAGGCGTCCTAGATTATGTAACTTAATCTTATTTTGCTTTTGTACTTAAAATTTTAAATAACTTATTATCTTAAAAGGGGGGATGTTAGATGTAACTGTGAACCGCACGCAATAGTAATGCACGTACGGTCGTTTTCCAAATGTTTAAATTATTAGTGGGTTTTAAGTAAATGTTTTGTGTTGTTTTGTACATGTTTGGCTCCTACTTTTAATATCGCTCTCTAAATGAATAAACCAACTGACACCCGGCGCCCAAAGTTCCCGACGCCCATAGTGCTCGGCGCCCAAAATGATCGGCTCCCAATGTTCTCGGTACTCAAAATGCTCGGCGCCCGAATGTTCCCAGCACCCAAAATGTTCGGCGCCCAATGTTCCTAGACCGAGATAAACAAGTACCTTAATTACAGAGACACGTTGGCGTTGAAGCATCAAAACTATCACTGTCTGACATGCTCGAGTCTATCCATGTAACTTTTTTTTTTTACATTTATCAATATCAGTAGACACTTTCCCCACTACTGAAGTGGAACATTATGTAACATTTTCTTCTTCGAATAACCTAGGGACTCTAGAATAACCTAAACTATAAAATCCAATAAGTCCCCACGGCGCTCGAGTAAATTCATAATCCATGTAGCAACATGTAGCGGCTTCCCTACTGCAAGAAAGGAACTTTAAAGTGGAAGGGAAAAGTGCGGTGGTTGCCGAATTTTGATGCCATATATATATATATATATATATATATATATATATATATATATATATATATATATATATGTATGTGTGTGTGTATGTGTGTGTGTGTGTGTGTGTGTAAATTTTTTTAGTGTTAAAAAAAATAAGAGGGAGTTGAATCTTACATACTTTGGAATGGGGTGCCCCAATTCCGATACTTCTGTCAAACAAAACAAAAGCAAAGAATTTTATATTTTTTTAATGATATGGAAAATTCAACTTTTTTTTCTTTTCATTCCATTTCATTTAAAGTGAAATTTTCTATTAGCAACGTCTTGTCAAAACCAGTCTATCCAAATCAGGGGGAAATCAAATATCCGATGAGCGTTTTCCGTTTATTTCAGTGTGACTGCTTAATTTAGAGGCTAACACTCATCTACAAAAGCTGGCATCCCTGAAAGCTAATAGATACTTCCATTTCCGCCTGTAAACTGGATGTTTGACTTTCAATCTCATCGGTGGTCAGCCTATAAAGATATTATATTTATAAAGATATATCTATAAAGATATTTATTTTTAATTTTATTAGCTGCTTTAGAATTTACATAAATATCTATTTGAGAGAGCAACAGCAATTTTCGGGTATTATAAACAGAAGTCTTTTTTATTTTCTACTTTTTAATCCGAACCAAGCTAATAGAAATAATCTAGATTCATCTCGTTTTTATACATTTTATTCATGTAATGCTATGCAGTTTTTCTTTTGAATTAAAATAAAATTACCTTCAGAAGGGTACGGTGGGACTAACGCTGCTTTGCAGACTGTACTTCGTTTTCTTCAGACGACGTTAACTTTCTCTTTTTAGAGCTATCCTTTTCGTCATTTTAATTTTTTCTTTGAGTTGAAAAAAGCTTGTTATCGGTCTTGTTCGTTTCATTATGCAACAACTTTCCCTTAGAATGTACTACTTTAAACAGACTGTACGTTTCCAAAAGAATACGCAGTAAATACTGGCTGAAGAATCAATGTGATTGCAATGGATACTCTGGTTAGCGAAGGTAATTTTGACTGACCTATGACACACACGAGACCAGACCAACAAAAACCTCTATCGTCTCGAATTTCGGTTATGCTATCACTTTCGGATTCGAAGCTCAATGATCATCAAAGCAGCAAACAAAAACATTTTCTTCAACTCAGAAACAGAGGAATTGTCTTCAAGAGCTGAGGAGGCAGTAAATGCGTTCCACGAATAGGCTTTCCAGGAAGATTAACCAAAGGACAGTCTTTTCGCGCACTTTCTTGGACGAAGAGTAAAGGGGTGAAATTCACAGGTTTGACATGTAAAATGAACATTTCAAGTTCATGGTTAAAGGTCATTCAAGTTAAAAGCCATTTCGCTCTGTCATCTGGATTAGTACTGTTCTTTGGTTACTCTCTTTCTTAAAATTGTGATTCCTTAGAAAACCGAAATGACTGGAGTGAAAAAGAAAGTATAAATTCAAGTGATGAAAAAAGGAAAATCGTAGACTACTGGTCAAGTTAGATTTGCTGCAATTGCTAACCTCAAGAGGATAAATAATGAATCCAAAAAAAAAAAAAAAAAAAATCAGGGACCAAAAAGCAATAAAAGACTTTTCTTGAAAAAGATATGCTTAAAGTTTCTGTTACTGTCAAAATGATTCCTTAAACTCGCAATAAAGCACTTAATAATGTAATAATAGAATAAATACCTAACAAAACTCATAAAGAGGAATTTTAATCAAGAGCCCACATTGTCTTTAGTATCGATTTCAAATTTTCACCATCATATTTCAAATTTCTATAAAAAGTTTCTTAAAACCTCCGTAATTCAAAACCTCTTTATCTCGATTTTTTAAATGTGAAATTCGAAATATACAGATTCGACTGTATGCAATATTCCCACTGTGCGGCTCATAAAATTAAACATATTTAACAACTCAGTAAGCAAAATATCTTGCCTCAGTACTGCATAAAGGTTGACATGCAAGAAAAATCATCTTGCATTAATGCTGCCTCAATGTTGTTATGTTACTCCCTTTATGCTGTCAGCAGGCTGCCACAATATTGGCTGACAAGGTGTATGCAACATAATATCAGGAAAATATCAAGGTAGGCTGCTTTTGTAATATTGCATACGTATTGATATGACAGGATAATATCAAGATGTTGTCATGACAGCATAAAATCAAGGTCTAGGCAAGATGATCTTGCTTTTGTAATCTTGCATACGTATTGATATGACAGGATAATATCAAGATGTTGTCATGACAGTATGAAATCAAGGTCTAGGCAAGATGATCTTGCTTTTGTAATATTGCATACGTATTGATATGACAGGAAAATGTCAGGATACATTGACATGACAGTATGAAATCAGCACGTTTGCAAGGTGTTTTATCTATTTATTTCTTTGTATTATTTTCACTTGAAACTCGAGAATTAAATTTCATTCTGTAATTATTTCTGTTATTCTTCAAGATAGTTTTCTAGCCTAAGAATATTTCCTTAAAGCTGACATCTGATCGGAAATTCATATAAAGGTATTAATAGTACTCGCAATTTAATTTAAAAAATGAAAGTTTCTTCGTTTTGCGTAATACTTGACTTATTTTATAAATTCATGCTTCTAATTGTTTTATAAAGACATAAAATGCCTAGTTAGGAATAATTGCGGAAGTTTTTATAACACATTTAAGAATAAAGAAAGCAAAATAATAAATAAGTAAATAAATACAATAAAGTACATTTCCAAATGGATGTCAGCATTGAAAATATCCCATGGACAAAACACATGAATTTATCTTAAAGAATAACATAAATAACCATTGAATAAAATTAATCTTACTCATGAGTTTGAAGTGATAATACGAAATTCTGGGCTTCATGTCCTTCGTTTCGAAGTCTAGGGACGAAAAAAGTTATTTTCGGCCATTTCTAACATTGATCGCACATCGTTTTCGATATGACTTGTTTAGTACTGTATTAATAAACAAATGCAGTTATCAGTCATTCATAAGTTATTCCAAAAACAATACTATTCCACACTAATAACTAAGCAACCAACTTAACGAAGGCTAAAGAACGCAACGACAACGCCACGTGCAGCTCCTCTGAACCGACTGAAATCGTAGGTCGAAGGAGGAAGATGTGCCAGCAATTCGAGGGACGCTGGGTAGAAAGAACTGTGCGCATGCGCAAGTATCAACGAAGGTCCACCTGTTCTATTGTGTACTAATTACCTTGACGGCGACAGCATGAAATCAATACATCTTGACGGCGTCAATATGTATGCAATGTTGTTATTGTAAGGTAATATCAATATTGATATTTTAAGATGAATGCAATGTTGCATACGTGTTGTTATTGTAATATTGCTTTTTAATCTTTATGCAAGCTTTATGCAGTATGAAACACGTCAATATTGACGCCGTCAGTATAATATCAAGATCTGTCAAGATTGATGCAAGAAATTAATTTGCAGAATCTATGACAAAGAAAGGCTTCCTATACGTGGATTTAACAAACAATCTCATTTCTAAAGCGAAGTGTCAAATTTCACTCAATTATCAAAAACTTGTCGCAGCAGAGGGAGGCGTCTTTATACTTGAGGGTCACGCATAGAGCAGATTTTCAATGGCATTGGGGGGGGGGGACGAAGTGAATTTTTGACCTTTGTTACACAGAAAAAAGTCGTAGTGATTTTTTTTCTTTTTCTTTTTTTTTTTTTCTCTTCCCTCTTCTTTTTCTCTTTTTTTTTGAGACTAACGTTTCGGGGGGGGGGGGGGGTTGTCCCCCAAACCCCCCCTTAGCTACGCCCCTGTCCCTAACTGCACCATTTCTTTTGACCCCCCTCCTACACTTTTTTGGAGCACAATCCGCCTATGCTGGGGAGGGATGGGTCCCCCTTTTTATGCCATTACAAAATTTCTACAGAGCGAACTTTTTGAATGCGAAGAAAGAGCTTTTGGAAAACTTGCTGAAATATTGATATGTTTCTTCCCTTTATATTAATAGTTTATAATAGACTCTTCCTCGATAATTTCTTGACATTGATGTTCCTAAAGGCAGTTTCCGGCTATCTTTGGTAGCGTTCAGCTTCCCTATCTGCGTTGAGGGGTGTCATATTACGTCATGATCCTATGCATGTATTGCATGCATGCATGGAGGCAAGGCCAACGATGAAAACAAGCGTACTAGCACTATTAGGTTGCGTTCGATGAGCACGACCGAGAGCGACCGGTTAGTTAATCACGTGACAACTAATGATCACGTGCTCCAATCAACCAATCAACTGCTTAGAATGGTAACCAGTGAGGTAACCGGTTGATCATAGAACGCTGCGGTAAGTAACCAGTTACTTACTGGTTAACCGGTGAGGTTCGTCGAACGCACCCTTAGGCACTCCATATTGGAGTGTCGATGTTAGCATTTCTGCTTACACTTTGGCAACGTTATCAGCATTTGTTATGGTTGGGTTTTGTTTTCGTAATTACTATTCGAAATCGTAAATTACTATTTGCTTGTTTGTGCTTTTGCAATTAAACATGCGAATTTATAAATGCTTCCTTTGATCCCGAATAATAATTGTGAGAAGTGTTATAAAAAAATGAAGTGGAATCGTTTATTAGAACATTCTACCCGTATGTGCATTCCCTTACATGATGGTGAAGTATTTTGTTCTACGTCTTGTGGTTAAGAAACTTGAATTCATTCCTCTATAAGGTACTAAGTTATCTGCTCTGTATCACCCAACGTATTTATTCTTATGTATAGTGAATTTTAAAGATTTGTGTGTTTGTGTATATATTTTTAGTTAGTAGATTATTCAAATCTTAAAAATGAGAGGGTGATAATAACTCTTAAGTAAATTTGATAAATAAGGTTTTCGAAAAGTACTAAGTTTCGTATGCATACAGTGGCTCCCAATACGCTTTCCGTCGCAAAATCAATGATAAATAAGCTCAAAACGTTTTGGAACAACGTCTTACTTATACATGAAAATAAATTTAACATTTTGGGTTAAATTGTTGTATAATTGTAAATAATAGAAAAAATGAGGAATTTAATCTGAAGAACTTAGTTGGATCAGTTAAAATCAGGACGGTGAAAGTGTTTTAATGTGAGGGTGCATTACAGCATCAGGACTTGGAAATTTGGAATTTTTTGATTACATAATGAATCATGCTGTTCATTTAAATATTTTAAAAAGCAATTTTAAACTATTAGCCCAAAATTTGGTAATCAGAAACAACTTTGTTTTTTATCGAGATAACGATAAGAAGCACACGTTTGCGTTTGGTGCCTCAAAAATTGTCCTTAAGCTCAGAAATACCCGCTCAATCTCCAGATTTGAACTTAATGTAACATATTTAGAGATATCTGGGGGCTAGATTACGAAAATACAGCTTTGAAACGAAAATAGAGCTAGAAACAGTAAGACTCAAACTGGGGTTGAACACTTACTCAGAAATTACGCAAAAAAAAGAAAGAAAAAACAATGAAATCTATTCCCAGATGTTTCAAAGCTCTTGTTGATACTGCATGATGTTCTACTAAATAATAACTTTGTAAAAAGTTAGATTATTTACTAATTTTTTGACATTTTTTCAAAGTGTACAAAGACTTTTGTGAGATAAAATTTCCGGCAATTTTTGGTTTTTGATTTTTTAAAAATTATGTTTTAATGTTTTATTAAAAATTGTCATGTAGTTTTGTTAAATATAGATCATAGATCTTATAATAAAATACCTATTCCGAAATATTAATTCTAACCAATGGATAATGGCCTATTTCATTGAAAATCGTAGGTGTACAAACACTTTTGGGAGCCACTGTATTCATTGGAATAACGTATACAAATGTATGTAAAGAAGGGTTTAAACATATTTACATGATTTAATTTTTAATGGACCAATCAGTTATTTTTATTACTTAATATTTTATCTTAATTACCGAATCTGAAGGAATGAACTAATTGGAAGAAAATTATTCCGCATTATTGAAATTGTTTATTTTGGTTTGAAACATTAGAAATCTCATCAATAGGGAAGTTTTCGATTTTTCAATTTTATTTTTATATGATAGAGTAACATGTATGAACATCATAGGTGAAAAAATTTTTTCGATACGATAAGTAGTTTTTTTAAAATTAATTTTTAAAGTTCAAGCGCCTGTGACGTCAGATGGCATAGGAAGTGACGTCCGATAGGAGAGAAACGCTAGCGAACCGGTTCCCATGTCATGGGAGAAATCGAAGAACGTGCATTCGACTTCGAAGATGAAACGTAAAAGGCTTATCTCCTCGCGTTTCTGGAACATTAAACCTCTCATCCTCTCGGAAATATTCGAATATCACCATTGATATTATTTGAGGAAGATTATTTAGATTGTGCTTTAACGAATCCGGCCTCCGTAGTGTGTTCAAAAGGATTATTGAAATTCTAAAAAATAAAAATATCAGCGCGCTAAAAATGTCCCTAGCGAAAACAAGGGATCTTCGGCGGAAGGCTGGCCATTCGCGCCCTGTGACGTAGGTTCGTGATGTTTCAGAAGAGCGCACTTTTGCGCGTGGATTTTTAAAAATTCATTAAAAATCAACCACGGTGTTTTAAAATTCGGCGATGGTGAATTTTTTAGTTTTGAGGGTCAATTAACAATATGCAATAGCCAAAATATGAACATTTAATAGATTGCAACTTCCCTATTGAGAGCAAAATGTTTTCTGAACTCTAATCATGCTAGAGAGCCGTTCCACGAAAAATGAAACCAGAGCGAAAAAAATTTTCTTATTTTTTTTTAAATGGGTAACAATCATTTTTGTATGTCAAAAACATGCTCTTTCCAAATGGTGGTGTTTTTATTTATGTACAAAAATATTTAAGCCTTAAAGTGAATGCTTCATATTTGGTTTCTTAAAAATGATCATATTTCAGGTATTCAACTTTCATCTTTAAAAAATAATTAAAGTTAATAATGAATATTTTTAATCTTTTTATTACTGTAAACTAATATTAGCATGTTGTTACATATTAAATAACACTTTAAAAATTGACATTCATTGAATTGATTTTGGCTAAATCAATGTCCATCGAAGACACCAAATCTATATTTCACATACATGATAAAGACTTGTTCTTATTCTTATAAGTATGTCATTTGTAAAGCATTTTTTTAAAATTACTCTATGCAAAGTCCAATTGGTCATGTACTAGGTCAAATTAATTTTTACAATTTTTTCAGAAGGCTAGTTTACAGAGATACAAGCTATCATGTATGTGACATTGTACATAATGAAAGTAAAGAATGTTTTGTTTCTTAAGTTGAACACGCCAGCTGACCAGTGCAAGTTGCACGAAAATTTCCTTATGATGTTGTGTGATCTAGGACTGCAATATTATCATCAATTTTGGGAGGGACTGTTATGTTCACAGATTGCATGGGCAGTTCTCAAAAGATGGGAGCAAACACAGACCTCAACTTTGAAGCTTCAACACCAAATAACTTTCATTTTAATTAACTCAAAAATTTTTGAGTTAAACTATAATACTGTATAGAGACAAGAATTGACATAAATTATGGAAAAAATGCTCTTCAAATGCCCTTAAAAAATTATTTTCTTTGCTAAAAGGCACAATTTTGGACATACCAAAAGGTTAACTGAGCAAATGTACCATTAAAAATTTTTTTTTAAATTATTTCCATACGTTTCAAAAAAAAAATTAAAGTTATGAATCTTACACTGAATAACTTTTTTTAAAAAATATTTTACACAAATAACAAAAGTAAAGATAAATTATTTACTTTGTAAGCGATTTTAAAAAAACGTAAGTTTGAAATTTGATGTATGTCCAAAAGTTACGATCTTTACAATGCTATTATTTGAGAACTAAATATATGATGTTTTCGTTTTAAAGGTATTTATCGATCCTCAGAATTAATTTTTAATTGTTTAAAAGTGTTTTCATAAGCTTTTATGCAGTATCTTAGAAGAAAAATGATTTTTCTTAAACATACATGTGAGATGTCCAAATGGCGTTACGATCTTGACGCCAATAATTCTGTCTGTTTATTCATAATTTTTGATGATCCATTGTCTTCTAACCTCAATAAAAAAGGTTATTATAATGTTATCTTCTTTAATCCATTGGTATTTTGCATAATTAATACGTTACACATTGAACAATACATAAATTACAGTAGAAACATGGCTGGTTATGATCGAACAAAAGCCATTTTGCGCTAAAATCGCCAAGCAAACCTCTATTGGCGACAGCACAGTATACGATAAGCTAAAGGTTACCAGAGGGGAATTCCAGTTTGACAAATGTAGTTTATCGTCAGCTGCACCAGTTTTGGCGACTTTATCACCTGCGCTAGCAATTTTTTTATTTTTAATTTTTTAGAGTTAAGAAAAATCGTCTGCAGTTGATTTGTAAACAAATATCGGTTGGTAATTTTCATTCTATCTTGAGATTTGAGAGATAGTAAGCCATTTGAATTAACAACATGTTTTGAAAAAGTGCTTTAAGCAATTTAATTAAGTTCTTTTATGGAATTTGTGTTGTATATGCTTTTTGAAGTCATTATTGATTTTTAATACCTATTTGCAAAAGGATTTATTGCAAAGTTTAATGCTCACACGAGATTATGTCTCCTAGAAGTAGAACAAAAAGTGAGGTTCTGGTAGAAGTACATTCTAAGTTTGGGAAATATCTGCAGAAATGAAAGTTAATAATCCAGAGAAATACAAATGTCATTTAATAAAAGAAGCTACGAGTTTGTATAGTTATTTCCATGAAGCTTTTTTTTACCTTTCATAAACTTCTTCAAAATCATTCCAAAACTTCATTATATGTAAAGAGCAGTATGTATAGCCATTCAAGTACTTCATTAATATCCTCTTCATTATTAAATTTAAAAATTCAAAAAGTAGTAAATAAAATTTTCATTGGAAAAGTTAAAAATCAGATTAACAATTGTCAAAAATGGTGAAACTTACATTATGATGATGTCCAAAATCCGTTACCTACAGGACAACAATGTCCAAAATCTGTTACCTACAGACTGCTGATTTGTTTTGCTAATTAACAATTTTTACAAATACCTGCTGTCTTTTCATGTTCATATATTGTGTTCTAGGTATGCATGCTGTAGAATAAAAGCAAAATTGATATCAAATTTGAAAATTTTTGAAATTGCTCAAAGTTAACTTTTTTGTTCCCACCTTTTGAGAACTGCCCACATGCAAAAACGTGCAATCTGATTGTTGGCAAAATAGCTGTGAAGACTCAAAATGGAGCCTGTCTTACAATAGAAACTACTAAGTTTACACCTGAGTCCCATGTTCAATGGTTGCTTTGGGAGAAACACCCTGAAATAAAGCAGCTAGAAATAAAACATCATGAAAGCTGCGCTGCCAAGTTACTGAATGATATTAAAACCGCTCTTCCTCAATTTCAAGAACATGTTCGCATTAAGTGAATCCAAGCATCGGCATTCGAGAATTACAAAAAGCATGGTTTAGTTCTTCGACTGGATTTTGCGATGAATTATGGGTGCGAGTGGCAAGGAGAGGTGCAGTCAGCATTATGGAATCGGAGCTCTGTCACTTTGTTTACTGCAGCATTGTTTGATGCACAAAATACCCTATGTTCTCTTATTGTATCAGACACCAATGATAAAAGTAAAAACACTGTTGCTGTGTTTTTAAACAACCTCCTAAATGTAATTCCGGCTAATAATAGATCAAAATTAATAATTTGGACCGATGGCCCATCGAATGAATTTAAGAATCGGTACATGGCATATTTACTTCATGAACTAAATTTAAAATTCCAAGAAAAATTTCATAACATAGTTGGAAATATACTGCCATTTCTCATTGCAAAGGAGTTGTCTTTGATATTGGTGGGTCAGCAAAAGCACAAGTGCGTGCGGAGGTTATGGTCAGACGAGAAATAGTCCAAACAGCTTTAGATTTTTCGAGAGTAGCTGCTAAAGTTATGCCTAATATCACAGTTATGTCAATAATGCAACATCAAATCGATGAAGAATATGAAGCTATAGATAGGTGAAAAGCACAGGAGGTGAAAAGAATACAAAGTATTCATGCAATTATTTTTGAAAATTCTGAATAGCATTTCTACACTAATTGTGGCTGTAAAGAAACCGCATTCATTTTGAAATATTCCCCTTCAAGAGTAATTTGAATATTTTGACTAATCTGTTACATCCATATAAATATTTCATTAAATTTCTATATCAAGTTCTAATTAAAAAAAAAAAAAACAGAAGGTTGAACTTATAAAAATGAAGAAAAATTTTCTAGTAAGAACTTCTTAGGTACAATTTATATCTTTGAAGAAAGTAATAGATACCAAAATTTAGTAGTCGTAAAAACGCATTTTATAGTCTGTCTTCGGTGACATTGGAGAAAGGACGGATGAGGGGGAATCAGGGGAGGGGGGGATTGCTCCCAGAAAATTATCGAAATTGGTGTATGAAAAGTAGTTTTAATAATCTTTGATTGTGTTTGGTTGCAAGGAGAAAAGAGTCGGGTATATTCAAGGTGCATGGAGAAATTTTCGAAATCGACGTCAAATATCGCTATTTTAAGAACTTTTTCGAAACCAGGAGAAAAGTAATGTTGGAGTTCTCTTCTAAAATTCTTTCAAAATTGAAATCAATTCGAAGCTATTTTTTGTGACCGTAGCTTAGGAAAAATCGGCGCTCTTCACGAAAAATTCCGAAACTGAAGTTTTAAACAAGCGGTTTTGGGTTATCTTTGTTGATGTTGCTAGAAGGAGGGAGATTCAATCATATCCCATTGAAAGTTTTCAAAATTGAAGTTTAAAACACAAATTTAGGCTGTCTTTAGTGACGGTAAGGGATCTGGTGGCTTTCCTCCGGTGATTTCTTGGCACTATTGTTTCAACCCCCCCCCTTTTTGGCGATATTTGAAAACGATAGGGGAAACGTGAAAAAATTCCGAATCAAAATATTTTTTGGAACTAAAATCCATTTTAGGCTATTTTTGGGAAGGAAGGGTTTTGGGGCTCCCAAGTGGATATTTCTAAAAGCGCAATTTTATGCAATCCTTGGTGAAGTTAATAAAACTGGGAAGCTTCAACAGATCTTTCGGATATTTTTCGATAATATCTGAAAAACACAACTATAGACTTGTCTACTTCACTTCATTGATTGATGGGTATATGCCTTAGCGCCGTGAAAAGTTACATAAGCCAGGCAGTTCTCCTCTACAGTTTTTTTTAGAAATTGAAGACCCAAAATCGTATTTTAGGCATTGTTTGATTACGATGGGACAAAGAGTGGGCGGGGTTTCAGTGTGTCCTCACGAACTGTTTTTTGAAACTGAAGTCAATTTCAAACTGAGGGGATCCGATTAGGGGCCTCTCTAAAGACACTTATTGAGACTATCTTTGGTAGTAATGTTTGGAAATGGATTTTGGAGCCCTCCATCAAAAAAATTTCGAAAACGAAATAGAAAAAATGTCATTAAGCAATTTTTGATGACATTAATAAGGGCTGTCATCTGAAAACACATTCTGGATTTTAAAGCCAACATTTTCAGGCTATGTTTAATTAAGTTAATTTTGAAGGGGTGAATCAGAGATTTAATTGGGTCCTTAAGATCGGTGATTCAATCAGCAAAATTTTCCGAAATTAAAGTCCTAAAAATGCCATTTTAAGCCTTCTTTAGTCTCGTCAAGGAGGTCATGGCATCCTTTTGGATCTTCGTTTTGGAGCCACATTTAAATTTACTACCCAGGGCAAGAGCCCTGATCTGAAACCGGGCAGTTCATTCGTGATTTCAATTCAAAAAAAAAAAGAAAAATGCTGTAAAGGGGGAAAAATACAAAATTTTAGTTCATTCATATATATTTGACTCTCAGGGGAGTCACAATTTTCCACTGTCTCTCCACGCAGCCGTGATTGTTGAAAACATAATTTGTTGTTTGAAATGCTTGCGAGAGTATCTAATCAGTATAGCTTTTTTAAAATATAATACAGTGAAACCTGTGTAAGTTGACCACTCGCGGTGCAGTACTTTGGCGGTCAACTTAGACAGGTGGTCAACTTATAAAGGGTGGTAATAATTTTTTTATATTTTTTGTCATTTCTTGCACCATGTATTCATTTTTTTGAGGAATTCACCCTTACTCTTTCTGTTCAACTCTCTTTCATTGTTTAACATTATTGAAAGGGAAACAATAATTAAGAATACTATTTAAATAATTTTGTTAGTTTTTCCTTGTTTTTAACTACATTAGACACTTTAGTTTCAGAAATTCCATGTATGCCAGCTAATATTCTCTGGCTTTTTCCCTTTTCAGTTAATTTTAATATTTCATACTTATTAATCTCAAATTCAGCTAACTTTCTTTTTGAAACCTTTTTATGTAAAACTTTTTGCACAAAGAGCAACAAGCTCAACTCTCCCAGTTCATAAATACAAAATCAAAATATCCTATCTCTTAATCCCTTGCACCAGAAACGTGTAACTTTACTAATTAGCAAACCCAGATCTGCGTACCCGCAGTGCGAGAGGCCCGCATCCTTAAAGGGGCTAACAGCAATAGAAATTGAAGAAAAAATAGAAAAAAAAAAAACTAGCAATAAGACGTATTCACTTTACTAATAGACACTGCGGGCCACTAAGGAGGGGTCCTACATATTTTGTTGCAGGGGCATCAAAATGTGTAGATCCGGACCTGCTCTTTTTAGCACAATTCCTGTGTTGTCACAACATATTGCAACTGAAAGGGAAGACTTTAAACTTTTCTACTGACAATATTTTCACTGAACAGAGTACAAAAAGCTATCTCAAATAGAACAACAAATGAAAAACAAGTTTGGAGAATAAAGAGCATCATTAAGCTTTATGCTGTTGTTTAGTTAGTAAAATGCTGTTTGCTCTGTCATCAAAGCATTAAAAACATTCTTGGAAAGCTATGAAATATAATAATAATAATAATAAAAAATAAATAAATAATAAAATAAAATAATTTGCTGAAGAAGTTAAAAAAAAAATAAACTAAGTGGTCAACTTACAAAGGTTTTTTTACAATACTCCAAACCAAATTTGGCGAACATTAGTGGTCAAGATAGACAGGTGGTCAAGATAGAGAGGTGGTTAAGTTACAGAGGTTTTTCTTCATTATATGAGATAGGACTAATTCCGTTCCTGACAAAAGCGGTCAGCCTAGACAGGTGGTAAACTTACAAAGGTGGTCAACTTTACAGGTTTTACTGTATGTAAAATATGTCTTCATTGTTTAGGTCTATGAAAGCTTGGAGGGTAAACATTAGTGGCTGCTCTGGGCCCTGAGTGCTCCTTTTAGAAGGCATCCTTTCATGCTTACGGAGGGGGCCATTTCCATCATCTCCCCACCCCTGTATCCATGCCTGATTACAGGTTCTGTCATAAATTTTGTAACCAAATGAAGCATGTGTGTAAAGAGTAAATATTAATGGGCAATGAACCAACACGCTTCCTAACAATCTATTTTTCTTTAACTATGCTATGCTGTCTCGAAATCGGCACTTACTTTGATAATTGAACATTTAAAATTTAGCACATTTATTTTACGTATTATAAGTTATCTTTTGAGAAATTCTTAAGGAATTTTGCTTGATTAAAAGAACTATATGATTTGGCCTGCGACCGCTCCTTGCTTTGGTCGCCCTTGTGCGGTGCACACTCTGCACACCTGCTAGGATCGGCCGTGAATTTAGGTAGACACGAAACTGTAAAATTAACCTTATTTAATGCAAATTTATTATATTCTGTCTTAAAATCATGTATGTCAAAAATAATTTTGTAGTTCTTACAGATAAAAAACTTATATAAGCAAAGCTATGCTTAAAATATTGCATTAATTTCATTCTCTGTCACACACATGATTGCCATATCACAAACATGATACCTGGTTTTTATTTTTTTAAAAATGTACCTGGACCTGAAGAAGCGTAAAAAAACTTTTTATTAACTTCAGCTTAGATGTTAAATATCAACATTGAAATCTTCGTACATTTGCTGAAATTAATTGTGGAAGTTTCAAAGTAAAAAGGGACTTCCAAAAATTGTCACATACATGATAGATACAATTTATTTAGCTTGCATCTAATTGATTCATGCAATTTATGTGAAAAAAAAATGTATATAAATGTAGTACTCTTATCAAATAAAAAAAAATTCATGAAAATATTTAGTTTCAATCCATTTAAAAAATTTATTTTATTGAATTTTTTTTTTACGAATGTCACATACATGATCGTGGAATGGCCCTAGAGATATTGACATTCAGAGTATTTCAAGTTTATTATTCTTCTACTTAATGTGTAAATTGATTTTTTTTCTATTTTTTAAACATTTGTTTTAAAAAATTAAAATTTTTTTTTTCTTCCTTTGTTTCTTCTTTTGGTTGGACCATTATTTATTTTTGGGTAATATTGAGTTTATAAATGAATTCAATTTTACCTGTGTTATTGTATGTATTATATACAGTGCCATACTTTCGATTTTCCCGAGTTGGGACAAAAACTTTAAACTTTTGCCGTTACCTATCTATCAAGTTTTTGTATCGAGCTTCAAAGAAAAATTGCAGAAATAAGGTGCATTTACTGTCCCCAGAAGCTGCCGCTCCATGCAAGGACCTTAGTTTGCTACCCCCCTATTTTGGATGCTGATTACGTACACAAATTCATTCCATGATTATTTTCAATTGATGAAAAAAAAAAAAGAAAAACACCTGAAAATCCATTTTGCCTTGTGTTAATTTTACTTTTAAGCTTGTGCTATTGTGCTTTTCTTCTCTGCAGACCTCCAATAGTTAATAAGTGTTATAATCAAATGAGGGATCAATTTTAATTGTTAAGATTAATTAAGAATATATAATTGAAATTAAAAACAAGAAATCTTATTTTAATGGATATTTTTTTTGTACAGTTTTTGGTTATCAGACAAGAAATTAAAAAGAGATTTCTGAAATTAATTAGTGTTTTTTTATAAGGCTTGTTTGGTCAGAAATTTCACAAATGCTTTGCTTCATTTCTAACATGGTCTGGTCAAAAAGAATTGTAACTCCCCCCCCCCTTTTTTTTTTCTAAATTAAACTTGTTTCTACAGTTGTTCTTCATGAAATTCTAACTTAAGGTGAACTCAAAAACCCTTTTCCACATAAAGTATGTTGTTAAAAACCTCAACTTGTACTTAGTTGCAATCTCTGCTTGTTTGTTTTCTGTTTTTATAACAGTTTAGAAGTTGATTAACAAAATATCACAATATTTTTGTTTTCCATCAAGTCACAGCATGATTTTCTCGTTTTTATGACAGTTCCAGATTTTTCAATATAATTTTGTATGTGCATTTTGGAGGTTAACCCTGTACAGCTTTAGAGATTTTCATGTATCCCAAGGATACATGTACCAGCAATTGACAACCGTTGAGTTAGAGCAATTGATATATAATGCAATTTCAAACATTTTTACCATAATGATATTAAGACCTAACAGTAAACCTAGTGTAGGATTTAGAGATTTGGGAGCTGTAAAATATATTTAACAATTTTTAACAATCACTCAAAAGTTTTAAATTGACTGTTTTTCAAATAGTGACAAATATAATGAAAAATAGATTATTTTATTTAGAGACATACCGAGTAGCACTCGGTATACATATATTTTATTTAGAGCATAGCCGAGTACTCTCTGCCTTTCACTACTCGGCCGCCGAGTACCGAGTTACCGAGTACCGACTTCCAATTTTGTTTTAAGAAGAACCACAACACAATAGACATCCATGTCCAAATAATAGTTATTAAAACAAAATTCCAGGTGAAATTTAATTACGCATGATTGAAAAGATTTTGTTTGTGTCAATAATTTTTCAAATAAGTTATTTTTTAAGCTAAAGTTAAACAAATACGTAAAAGGTAGGATTAATCAAGTTGGAATTAAAATAAATTATATCAATCTATACTTCTAGTCTGCTAAACGTAAATTATTTTTAAAAGCAAATGGAACAACGTTAAAAACACAAATGTGCAGGAGCATTAGTTTAAGCATTTCATTGCTCCTATGTAGTGTTTCTGCATTACAAGGAACATTTTTTTCAGTGCATAAAAAGTGAGCTAATGAATATAAAAAAATTCGGCTTTTTTACGATGTCTTTAAATCTACAAGCTATCGTATTTTTATGCTTCAAAAATCCATTTAATAATATAAAAAAGCATAAAAAACTTCATTATCCTCAAAATTTGAATTTGACTATTAAATTTGAATTGTAAATGATTGCAACTTATTATATGCTTGTACTTTTTTATTAAGTGTAAAATCTGCTTTGAACAATATTCAATTTTTTACAACTACTCGGTATTGGCCGAGTACCTGATCAAAATTTGGCTGATTACTGAGTACTTGGCAAATTGGCTGAGTACCGAGTAGTTACCGAGTACTCGGAACATCTCTAATTTTATGACATATTTAGTG
Organism: Uloborus diversus; assembly: GCF_026930045.1. Classification (NCBI taxonomy): domain Eukaryota; kingdom Metazoa; phylum Arthropoda; class Arachnida; order Araneae; family Uloboridae; genus Uloborus; species Uloborus diversus. The sequence continues at coordinate 75,303,333 of NC_072731.1, read as the reverse complement.
AAAGTAGTTAAGTAGTACTGAATTGAATTTTACCTCTTGAAATTTTTCAATAAAAGTTACAGTTCTGCAGCATTTTGCCTAACTTTTTTTTCCCCTTTTAAACATCAGATCTTGGATGCCTTGAAGGTGGAAGAGATGACATTTTTGCAGTGAACAATGACTGAAGATGTAGAAATTAGCTCAGAGTCTCTCTCCACTAGTGAAGAGTTTGAAATCCTTTGTGGCGCTGAATCTGTGTTAGCAAAACCAGATTTGAAAAATACTGAGAAATGTGATTCTTTATTCAGACCTGAATCTAGTCTTTTTAACTCTGTAAGTTCCTTTATGTTTTTTACTCATGATTTCACTATTTATTTAGAGACGTGTTAGAGATAGAACAAAGCTGCGGCCTGGCTGAATCATGAGGTGTAATTTGGCCGCTTCAGCCCACCATAATTTATGTTGTGAATATACAGCAAAACGTGTCTACAATGATACTATTGGCACATAAAAAAATATTGTTATTGACAGTTTGATTATTCATGCTGACATTTTGCTGGGACCGAGGAGAATATCATAATAGACAGGTTTATTGCTATAGACAGTATTGTTATACACAGGTTTCACTATATTTATTTTTCAATTATAATTATACAAAGTCAGGGGTTGATTCAGATGCAAATTGGGTTTTCATTGCGGCCCCTTCACAAAATTTAATATCTTAAAATTAGACCTTTCACATTTGTAAAACAGTTGTTGTCACAGTTCTCTCATCATTTTTAAGCTCAATCAATTAGTGTAAAAGCAAAATATCAGTAAAAAATACTTCCAGCTTCCAAGTTATTCCCAGTGAAGACTTTTAGCTCAAAGAGATTTCACGAAAGTTTGTGTGTACTGAGCCATTGGAATCAGAAACTCAAATAATTAACAGTATTCTTTTTAACTTGAAAGTTGCAAAGAACAAAATAAGTTTCATTAAATTAGTTAATAATTATATGAGCATCTTTTGTTACTTTAAAATGAAGCTATTAAAATATTGCATTCTTTAAACATGTCTAGCTTTGAAACTTACAAAGAACTAGTCTGTTTTTAACATCTACCGGGACGGATGTACCAGTAATGAGCACACTTTTAAGAATTTCTTTTCAAATTCTATTTTATTTTATAGTTATAGATATACATTTTCACTTAAAAAAATAATTCAACAATCTGTCGACAAAATTTAAAACCAATTTAATAGTTTTAATAATTGTACTCTTTGTTGCTTATAGTCCGGTCAATTCAGACATAAAAATAGTAATGAAAAAACAAAAATTCAGACAAATCCAATTTTTTGCGGAGACCTTGGGTTTACCATTACAAATAAAGTGCCAAAAGTCCCCATCAATCCCATGTGAGCTAAAAAAGTTATTTGGGATCAAAGGTCAAAATTTTAGGTTTTTGGATTTTTCTCAAAAATGGAAAGTTTTATCGAAAAGTACCTCAATCAAACTTGTCGATCTCAAAATTCTCTATAAAAATCGTCCTTATGATTTTTTCTCTAAGACCAAACCATTTCCCAGATATTGCGTACTCTCAAAAGACGGCCAGTGATTTACAGAACCCCCTTTACTCGCATGACCTTGCATAACATCTTGCTATTCTAGTCCATGTGGTGTCTTTCACGTACCCAGGGGTGCCCACCCCCCTAGGGAATGGGCACACCTCCTCAATAGCTTGAAGACCCTAACAAATCAAGAACCCTCCCCCCAAAATGAGAAAAATAGCCCCCTTTTAATGTGTTTTGAGCTCTCAAACTGTAACCACATTTCATACAATAAAACATAATTTGGCTGGTGAGTCGCATTATTATCTTAACTCCTGACCATGTTTGGCCTTAGTGATACATTGTGGGTAAGATTTCTATATTCTAATCTGATTCTAACCAGGAAACATCACAAGTTCAGTAATCATGAAAAAAGTTAAAAATGGTCGCATTCGAAAGAGTATCTTTAGAAAAAAATTTGACCCAAATATTGTGTGCCCTCGTCCTTTTGTTTTTGAGATATGGGGGGTCAAAATCTGTCGAAATCTTACGAAAATTCGCCAAATTTAAAGACTTGGCAAGAAATGGAAAATACCACGTGATTTCATCGCCTGCGTCTAGCAAGACTCTCATTTCCATTTCTGGTCATCTGCTAAGCGCGTAAACGATGTTTCGAATTAACCTTTTACTTGTGTGGGTAAAATTAAAAAGTAACTATGAAGCCTGTGAAATGGAAACTAGAGAGCTTTATCCAGAGGAGCTACAACTTTATAACGAAATTGAACGCAGGATTTAACTTTGTAATCGTGATAATAATGCATTTCAGAATTTAAGTGCATTTCAAGTGTGTTTTACTTAACTAATTTAAGTTTGTACTCTTGTAATGAAATGTGTTGTAAGTAATTAATAATTATGTACGAGAATTAATTATGACTAAGTAAAAAAAAACATGCTTATTAAAGCTTATATATTGAAAATAAAATGGATAGTTTTTGATGTTGAAAGAATATGATCATGGATTGTAGTATCCCAGCTCTTATTTATTTTTTCAAAAGTTATTATCATTCATGAAGTTTTATTGTCTGACCACTGCTAGCAAAAATGTTTAATTTAAAATCAAAAAAAAAAAATAATAATTAAAAAAAAGAAAACAACGGATAGTAAATGTCAAAAATGTGCACGGCAAAACTAACGATGTCGGAAATTACTTCATAACAGATTCTTATCAAAAATTTTATAGTCGACGTTCATTACAACAACCCTTGTAGTTCGAAAAAGTCTGTCACTGCAACTGAAAGTCGCTATAACGTAAATGCACATCATATTGCATGTTATTTAATCATTTTTAAAAATACTGAAGTCACTTTTACCAATCACGTTTCACGTTAAAAGGGAATTCAGATACGAGCAAAATAAAAATTAATACAGTTTTTTTTTATTTGACTTGTTAGAGGGTTTACACATAACTTGAAAACGATACACATAACGAAAAACACACTGGAAATAACTGACAGAAATCGTTTTTTTTTTAATTCTAGAACATGGTTTGAAATCTTTAAAAATGTCGTTTTCTTCGTATTTAGATACTGTTGAAGACTTCAGATTTACGACTTTTCAAAAAAAAAAAAAGACTTTAAAGTGTGTTTACCGTTTCTCTACGGTTATCATATTTTTTTCAAAAAAGTTTCATCATCGAAAAAACTCTTTCAGTGGAAATATTTCACCCACAGAAGCATAAAAGTTTTAAACATCAGTTTTTTAACAGTCTTAAGAATAACAAAAAATTTCATTGTTTTTACAATAAAATAAAACAAATATTTCGGGCTGTGGCGTTTTCCCCTATACAGTTGCACGTTAATATCCCGGAACACAAGCCCCTAGAAATTTCAATGCTGCAGTCTGTGCCACGACCCGCGCCATAGTAGTCACCCCGAGTCAAGAATTAATGCGATATTTCTCACGCGCTTTGGTGGTGACCAAATATGGAAGTGAAATGTCTTGTCAGATGCAGATGTTGAATTCGTGCCGTACCTTCCATTTCTGAACAAAACTCGGTAAATTTGGCGACTTTACTAAAAATTTCGGCATTTTTTAAGACATCATATTTCGATAACGTGGTCACGAGGGCACGCAGTTTCAGTGCCATAAACATGTTTTCCAATGCTCTTTCGAATGCCACCAATTTGGAATTTTTTTGAATTTCCTTCATCGTGATGTTTCCTGGTAAGAAATCTATCTCTTTTGTTTAGATAACAAACTGTAGTTGACGCTTCTTCGGCTAATTTTGCGCATCGTCCCACTGCTTTAGTATAGTTTTGGAAATCATATAATTCAGTTGGTACGCCATCAAGCACCATTTCTTTTAAAGTTTACACCATCAAGCACCATTTCTTTTAAAGTTTTATCTGAAATTCCATTTTTAAGAAGATGATCCGAGTTTTCCCACTTCTGCTTATCAAAGAACTCAAGGTAGTCTGTCTCTCTGCATCAAAATTGAAATCTGGAACTGTAAATTTTCATTATCCAATCGAATCCTTCAAACTTGCCATCGTACTATGCTTAGATTATCAGCACTTGTTCTGCAAACTATTACTTTGAGGATCTAAAAAATATAACACTGGATATTGCGGATGACCATCATCAGAGAATTTGTTTCAAGACGGAGTACGACGACCAGTTCGAAGAATTAAACTGAACAATGAAAATTTATAATTCCAGATTTCAATTTTGAAGCTGAGAGACTACTATGAGCTCATTGATAAGCAGACCTGATAAAACTCGGCTCCCTCTTTCGTAAAGGGGATTTCCGATAAAACTTTGAAAAAAATGATGCTTGATGGCATACCTACTGAGTAGCATGGTTTTGAAAACATCACATGTCACACTAAAGCAGTGAGATAATACGTAAAATAAGAAAAAGAAGTGTCAGGTACAGTTTGTTGTCTAACGAAAAGGGATGGATTTATTCGAGTCAGATTATAATCTAGAAATATTAAGCCACAATACCATCAAACCACAATTCAATCAAGACTGAAAATTATAAGAAGTCAAATAGTTCAACTCGCATGCCAAACTTATTGTATCTTTTATTGTAATCAATGTGGTTACAGTTTGAGGGCTCAATTTATTTAAAAACTTCTTTTGTTTCGAAGGGTGACTTATGTAGGCTGTTGCAAGCCACATTTATATTTAAAAAATTTTAAACTTAACCTTTGTTCTCTATCATAGGTAAATTTGACATTTTGAGCCAAAGTTATGGGCTAAGTAGAGAATTATAAGAATTAATACGAAAGCAAACTTTTACAAATCATAACTTCTAATACTTATTCTCTAAGTACAGAGCAACACAATGTTATTCAGTTCTGACACTATATTGGTCAAATTCAACGCATGTGTGGAACTTTAAAATGCAGTTTATTATTAAAATGATCTTATGCAGTGTGTAATCTACTCAAAAAACCTACTCTTAAGTGATATAACACCAAATTTATTATATTTTGCTACTTAATGAAATTATTGTAACTTTTTCCAGTTTTTATGCAATAATGGTCAACTTCAAGGTGCAAACAACACCTCAAGATATTTTTTGCGATCGAAATCTTTTTGCATGACCAAATATTTCTACAAAAGGCAACTTTTCCAGGCTTTTACTTAGCATTTATCAGATTTTGATTTTTTTCACTCCACCCTAACGAACAGGCCAGTACTTCAAAAGTAAGTCCACCTCCTACTAGAGCGCAATTAAATAAATCTGAATCTAGCTTTTGTTTTTAAAAAAACTGCTTATTTTGTGGCGATGAAGCTGATAAAGAGGCTGGGAAGAAGAAAGGGCAGAATTATCGCAGAAAAATGCATACTTTTTCTATAATTACATTCAAAGAATCCCTTTTAAAATTAGCTAAAAATTGTTCTGAGATGTGTCCAAAGCTAGCCTTGCACGTATTAATTTTCAGTATGATTTAGTCGCTGCTTTATGATTTTTTCTGCGATAATTCTGTGTTTTCTTCTCAGCCTCCTGATCCGCTTTATCGCCACAAACTAAGCCATTTTTTTAAAAACAAAAGCTAGATTCAAATTCACTTAATCGCGCTCCACTTACTTTTGAAGTAGTCCTGTTCATTTTCACGCTGCTGCAGAGATTGAACTTTTCCGTGTGTATGATTTTCTGCAATCCGCGTGAACTGTAATGGGCTTTTGACTTCTTAAATAATCAGCAAATTCATAACTTCTCGTGACACTTGCATCAGTTAAAGTTGGCATTCCACGAATGCCCAGCACAACAGTTTCACCTTCAGTCAAAAGTTTATTGCAAATAAAGCATAATTGTGACATTTCTCTTAAATATTGATCAGCACAAACAAAAGTAGACACTTGCAATAAATACATTTATTTACTGGAACTACATGTTTAACTATGGCCGGATTTGGAATTGTGGAGGCCCCGGGGCAACGAAGGAGTGGAGGCCCCTAATCAGGGTTCGAAAATATCCAATACTTTAATATATATCGGAATATTTTGATAATGTGTATATCCGATATTTTTGATCAGCACTTCAATAGTAAATACATCCTGAAGTTACTGCTATTTATTTTTTATGTTATTATTAGTATAATTTATAGACTTAAAATTACTGTTTCTTATTTATGTCTAAACAAACATTTCATTTGAAAAGTTAATAAATAAGCGTCAGAAAAAAAGGATCACAGATGTATTATATACTAAATCATGTGCGACATTTGACTATTTTTATGATCACGAGTTTTGTAAACGGCATTTTCGAAATTGATTTTTGTAACAGCAAGAACACTAAAATTTTGCTTTTCATTTCTTGTAACCTTAATACATTCAGTATATAATAAATTTCAAGCGATATATTATAGGGGTTTTACCAACTTAAAGGGCTAAATCTTTTCTTTGGTAAAAAAAAAAAAAGAGCTCACCCATGCAATCTATTGCTAATAGAAAATTATAACAGATTTTTAATGATTAATTCAAAATTCTTTGTTATTATTTAAAAATGTCAAAAAAAAGGGGAAGCGGGAGAAAATGGACATGTTCAATAGATACTTTCGTTAAAAAATTTCCATTCAAGTCATTTTGTCAAATAATTTTTACAGTTTTGAGCTCAAGAAGCGAGAAGTTGTAAGGATGACCTGCAAAGTTAACCATTTTTCGGATTTTTTTAAAACTTACTTTATTTCTCTTTAACTCATAGGTACAAATTACAAATTAAATCAATAAAAAATATATATATTGCCACTGAAATGCTCGATCAAATAAAAAATTTGTAATAAATGGATACTTGCAATCAGGGCTTTCTCATCGATAACATTATTATTTTTGTGCAAGTATTCTTTGTAGAAATACAAAAAAAAAAAAAATGTCTGGGAGAAAAAACGTAAAATTTGCTGACCCGTGGAAGTTAGGATATTTTGTAAAAATTTTACTGTGGCTGCCCCTTTGTTGTGGAGGCCCCGGGGCAGTAGCCCTGCCTGCTCTCCCCTAAATCCGACCCTGCGTTTAATTTTAAAAGAAGCTGGGACGTCAAGAGTGCCCACCTAGGAGGGGTCATGGCTCAAACTGCGCTATCGAAATTTTTAGAGGGGTTGTTTTAAGGGGCATTTTTCTCGTTTTTTTGGGGGGGCAGGGGCGGCAAATAGGGGGGTCAAGAGGGGGCGGTCGCACCCCCAAATTTTTTGAATAGAATGATAGAAAATGGGTGAATTCAATTTATGTAAGACAGAAATCAATGTTCATGAAAAAAAATCTCTCTGGTTCTCAGTAACTATTTGATGAAACTCGACATATTCCCAGACTTGAAAGTGTTTTTCGTTATTTGGATGACGACTTAGAAATTCATGAAGTATTTTCCGGTCTTTTCAGACATAGAAGAAAGAAAGAACCATGGTTAATTTTAACTAAAGAAGAAATTTCCTCATATAGGCTAAATATTTCACACTTGTGTGCCCAGTGTAACGATGGTCTGTTCAATATGAGAGGCTAGAGCAAAGTTGTGTGGCTGCAAGATTTTCACAAGAAAATTCCTTGATATTTTACATTTACTTTTACCCTCCCTTTTTAAGTGTATATTTATTTAATGAGTGTTCATCACTTTCTTCTGCTAGAAACACGTTTCAGCTGCTCAATGCATTATATGCTTTCATGGATATTTCTTAAAAATGCATGTGATTTCTGAATGGAAAAAAAAACATATCAACAAATACGTTTTATGGGACTCTATAATTGTGCAATCTCGGAGTGACACAGGGTGGTCGTCAAGAGTTAAAACCATAAAAACATTTCTTGATAACTTCAAAACAGTGATTTGACGACTGGTAGAATTATTGCAAAACGATTCTTTAATGGTGAAAAAGTTCATGCCCTTTTAGCATGTATGACTTCATTGGAATTTTTATTCAATTTATATTGAGGAAAGTTTTTGAAAAATGCTTTACTCTATCAAAACATCTTCAATTCGTTACCCTTAATTTTTGGACTATTCCAGCCACCGTTCAACCTACAATTGATCTGTGCACCATACTACCATAGTTCAATCTACAATTGAAACTGAAAATAGATTCGACATAGTTGTATATTTCAATCAAGCGTGAAAGTTTTCAAAAAAAAATTTCCTCTGAGCCAATAAAAAAGAAAAAAAAGTGACATAAACCCACATGATGATGATCAAAATCAAACATTGATTTTTTAATATTTTGTATGAAATAATAGATTTAGTTTCAAGTGCAACACAAGATTTGATGATAAATATTTTTCTGTATGGTTTGCTCTATATTATCTAGATTTTGGAAACGAAAAATAAAATGTTTCAGTTATGAGTAAAACTTTTAGCATGAGGCAAGAAAAATTACAAGCAATATACCGACAAGACCGATTATCACATCCAGAGACTGCAGTTTCGTACTTGCTATGAACTCATCATTCTGGACAGGGCCGTAACTAGAAAATAATTTCAGGAAGGGTTTAAAAACTTTCATGCGGAGCGTTTTGCGCTATTTGTGCTAATGTTCAAGTCGTCGGGTTATCTATTATGAATTTTATTTGCAATTAATATACATATAAAAGACATTTGAGTTTTGGAACACTATTTTTTTTTTGGAAATTTTTAAATATAGACGAACATTTAAATATCAAGCCGAACTTTTCGAGGGGGGAAGGTGATCCCTAAGACACCCCCCTTGTATACGGCCCAGTTTCTGAAATAGTGAATAACAAAGTTGGAATCAAATGACATCTCATTGAAGCTGAGAGCGCCGATGAGACTAGGTTATTCAGTGAAAAATTAAGCCCCTCACAATTTTTGAAGTTGCCTGGGTGATTTTGAAGAGCAAGATATAAAAAATGTTTTCATACATAACTTTGTTACTTCAATTATTTTTTAACTATTCTAATCAGCTCAGCTAGTAGAGAAATTTTTTTTATGTTTCAGTAGGCTAGAGAATAATTTTCGAAGCACAATGGCAAAAAAATCAAACGAAGTCATACACGATAAAGGTCAGAGCTTTTTCACTATCTTTTCTATTTAGCTGTACTGGCAAAATGGCACGACACTGGGCACTGATAGATTAGTAACACGATTCCCTGTTCTTCCGAATTCCAAAAATCATGCATTAAAGCTTTTCCAAAAGGTATTATAAATTTAGTCTCGAGATGTTTTGTATGATAACTTCTTAAAGTGAATCAAAATTTTAATTGTTTCTAAACACTAATTTTTATTCATAATAAACCGATTTTCTGACCACTTCTTTCTAGCTAATGTGTATTTGGAATCGCACTGTGGTAATACACATTTGAGAAACTCGACCCCCCAAATGAAGTGCTGAAATGCCGCCCCTGGGGGGGGGGGGGTTGATCCGTGATATTGAAGGGGTGTGCCATGCACTTAGGGGGGTGGGCACCCCTGGTTAGTTGAACGACGCTGTCGCGAGGTCCAATTGGCCACGAACATGAGAACATATGAAGAATACTTGAATACAAAATAAAATTCTTTTATTTACAATTTAAAAACATAAGGACGTCGTACATCCTGCCACCAGCAGGTATGCAAGTGGGAGACAGAATCTGGCGAATAAGCGACTCGCTTTATAAACAAATATTTTTGCTGTTGTCACACACTCTCTGGCTAAACTTTTCAGTATAAAGTAAATTTACATGCAAATTCGACTGAATATGCAAAAATAATAAGTCCTCCACAACACCACACGGACTAGAATAGCCAGATATTATTCAAAGCCATGCGAGTAGAGGGGATTCTGTAAATGATGGCTGTCTTTTGAGAGTACGCAATATCTGAGAAATAGTTGGGTCTTAGAGAAAAAAATTATAAGGACCATTTTTATAGAGAATTTTAAGATCTGCAACATTGGTCTGAGGTACTTTTCGATAAAACTTACCGTTTTTGAGAAAAAAAACCTAAAATTTTGACCTTTGACCTCGTATAACTTTTTTAGCTCACATGGGATCGATGGGGACTTCTGGCACTTTATTTGTAATGGTAAACCCAAGGTCTCTACAAAAATTTGGCTTTGTTGGAATTTTTGTCATTTCCATTGTCTAAATTGACCGGACTATTAGCTTTCTCAGAGAATGATAATTTCACAAAACTTTAGACTTAAAAATTGAAGCATTTTTTTCTCCCATTAGTGTTTTGCTTTTAGTTGAATTCATTGGGCTTTTTAAGTTAAATGTTGTAAAATGATTGATTTTTAATGTATACCAAGTTTTGTGGCAAGACTACTTTTGCAATAATAGATTTTGTGAAGGGGTCGTGTGTCTATTCATTTCTGCTGTTTTTGTTCTTATGATTACTCTTCATAATATTGATAAACATCAGAAATAACTTTTTTTTTTTTGAAACTAAATAATGTGGAAAACACTTTTTCCATTTATTATGTAGATTCAAATCATGTATAGTTTCATTTTACCTTTTCAATTTCATTGTAATCGTTAAATAAAAAAAGTGCTTGTATTTCTCTGTTTTATATAGACTCAAGCCATTCCTGTTACAAGCCAAAAATGTGCTGAGAAGGTTGTACGATGCGAAAAGCAATTAAAAGGAGAAGTAGTTACGGATCACCCTCTTGCATTACTTCTGCCTGAGAGTGGAGATAAATCTGATAACACAACTATGCCATCTGCTTCTAATACTAAAAGTGAAAGTGTCAAATCACCGGAGTCTGCTATTGCTGGTGCAAATATAGGCTTAACGCCATCTTTTAGCTCTTTAGATGAAAGTATGTTTCAATTTCTTTTACACAGAAAAAGTTTAGATTCATTGTTTGGCATTTTTTTTTCAAAATAAAAGCAATTTTTCTTACTCACTATGTTTGTATTTGAAATACTGAAATGTGATAAAATTATTTTTCGTTTGAGGGGTTTAATGTTTTAAAATCATTGTTGATTTTTCCCAGAACTGACCCACACAATTATTTTTAAAGTGCTTATTCATTCTAAGCTTTTTTGTATATTTTTTATGATTTGAATGAATTATTATAGAGCATGCATATTATTCCAACTTGTTTATATTAATAATGTTCATTTTTAGCATCAATATTATATACAGTACTTTTTTAAAATTGGTAACCGAATGTAACTGGTACTGGGGCAAAGTTATAATGTGGTAGTATTGTGAGGCCTGTGTAGATTCTAATCACAGCACTACAATACTGCCAGATCAGGTTTACCCCAAACAGTTGATTTGCTTCTCTAGAAAGTTAAATTAAGTTTCAATTTTGATTCTTTTACTTTCATTTATTAAAAATACCATTTGCTCTTTTAGATTCCTCAATCCCAACACATGCACATCAGATTTTGATAATTTCATGGTTACTCATTTTCCCATTTTGTTGAAATATATTGCATGTTTGTGACTAAAAATATCATTTCTGTGTTTCTTAATTGCTTTAAAACTCTCAACTTCAATAGCTTAATAAATAAAACTGCTGTCTTCAAATAAAAAAAAAATCACCTTTTCATACTACTAATGTTTGTCTATCAGAGGCTCTGCTAGGCTCAAGTACATGAGTACTACCTGGCATTCCTTGTTTGGCACAGCCTTGAACTAAAGCAAACTTCCATTTGAAGGGGGGTTTTAAAGAAACCCTCTTCTTTATCTTTACTGATAATAAAGCTGAAAGTCTGGATCTCTGTCTAGATGTCTGGATGCCTGTAACGCGCATAGTCCGTAGACTGTTCGACCGATTTTTTTGAAATTTGGCACAAAATTAGTTGGTAGCATGGGGGTGTACACTAGTGTGGATCAAAAAATTTTTTTCGGAATTTCAAATCCGCCAAGGTGAGAAAACTTGTCTACAAGAACAAAACAATTACATGTGAAATTTCAAGTTGGTCGGTTAATGATGCTCCGCAAGGCGGTCAAAGTTCGCAAATTGAGCCATAAAATGCATTTTTTTGTCTTTAGGAAAACATCAATTTTTAATAACTTTTAAAATAGGTCGGGGTGAAAAAAGGTACCCAATGGGGTGAAATACTATGATGTAAAATTACATCACAGTTCGACGATATCTTCTTCCACCACTTGGCAGTCGAAATTTGCATATTGAACAAAAAATAGATATTTTTTCACACAAAGATATTAATTTTTGAAACGTTTGTTAATCAACCATGTGCAGAAAAGTTACCAGTAAATAGGTTCTTTAAACTAGCAACAAATATGATTAAAACTACCTAATATTTTATCTTTTTTTTTTTTTGGTAGACATATGCAAAATTTTGAATAAAAGACAAGTCACAATCTAAAGTATACACATGAGTGTTTTAACATGTTATAATTGGATTTTAGATGGATTCAGGTACAGGTAAGACCCCTAAAAAAATTAATATTTTTTTGCATCATTTCAGTAAAGAACATTTTATAAATAAACCAGTGTTCAGTAAAATAAAATTAAATAAAAAAAAAGAAAGGAAGAGAGAGATTCGCAGATTCAAGCAGAACATCTTAGGGCGAATTAAGCAGAGAACTCGGAGTTCATACTGAAAGTATTCATATTTTCTCGTGATTGAACTGTGGCTAAAATGAAGCCATGTTGTTATTCCTCTCTGCAAACTGTACTTACTGATTCTGTTACTATTTTTACATATTGCTCTGTTGCTTGAGTATGGCATGTAAAGTTAGGAATCAAGCCTGCATTTCTGCTTTGAAATTCATTTAAAATTTCAGAATCTGCAAACTTTTTTGTAATGGGTGGCTCATATTTTTCAATTTTTTGTAAGTTGTCAAGGTTTGTGTAGTCATTGCATCAAAGTTGAGGGCCGGACTAACACATTTTCTTGCAGACTGTAAGGATTTTGTTAGTTCTCTTGATTCCATTGTCTTTCTTAGGGCCAGCTGCCGTACCTGGTATCTTTCATCTCCAATTGTTGCGAGTGAAATATTTTCTTGTTTCGTGAAGAAGCTGTTTCTTTATATGACAGAGATGGATATAACCTTTTTCAAATTCTCTTTTAAATATCTCGATCGATTAATAGAATTCCAAAGCTCATTTGTAGCTAGAAACTCATACAACAGCTTAGTTTACCTCAACATGACCATGTACTGTTTACTAAAATTGGAGAATCTCAGTCTTAGACTTAGAGATTACTTGCCAAACAATTTTTGAAATAATGAGCCAAATGATGAATATTCTGACAATCTCACCCTTGTAAGAACATGAAATGGTGTAAAGGGATGTTACTCTGACAATTTCAAAAGCATAAATATAATGATTTTCAATAGTTAGAAATCCACGGGAATAAGCTTCGAACTATAACCTAGAACTGGGCTTGGAAATTGGTAGCTTGCGAACCGCGTATGGGTCATTTGTAACTGCTTGGGGCTCTTGAGTATTTTAATAAAATTTTCAAATCTGCAAGAGTGTCATTTGTAAATGTTTTGAGTAAAATCTTTCATGTTGGTTGATTCTTCACATTTCAAAGTATGTATATCATTTTCTTTGCAAAAATAACTTTGTTCTCAAATGCTTTTGTTCATACACTTTACGCCAAGATTTCCACATACCTTTAGCCATTTCTTCATGCTTGATATGAGTTAAGGTCATGTTCAAAATAGTTTATATTTTAAGCAATTTACTTGATCTATCATTCCAAAAGGAAATGTGGTAAATGGTAATTTATACTCTAACCTTAGAACTGCACACAGGAATAGGAACATGAATAATAAACTGTATTTAACCTTTATTTCTGAGGATTTGTTCCATCAAAGCTTTTTGCTTTTGTTCTAATGTTGGATGGTTTATTCCCTTTTTTTATATTATTTTAATTGAGCAAAAAAATTGTTTAATATCACTTTTTCTATGGTTTCATATATCTTTTTTTAATAAAAACGTGATTGATAAATAGCAAATCGCGTGATCAATTGCTTTCTGTGGCGGGTATGAATTATTTTAATCATATGAAGCAACTTTTCTACCCCTGGTCGATCTTAAAAGTTAAGATTTATTTTTTCATTCGTAATGAAAAAACACCATTTTAGAGCTTGATATGCGAATTTCGACCACCATATGATGCATGAAAATTTCATTGGACTGTGATGTAATTTTACATCATAGTATTTCACCTCATTGGGTACCTTTTTTCACCCTCCCTGATTTGAAAAGTAATTAAAAATGAATGTTTTCGTAAAGATAAAAAAAGGTATTTTTGAGCTCAATTTGCGAACTTTGACCGCCTTGCTAAGCATGAAGATATTATCTGATCAACTTGAAATTTCACTTGCAATTGTTTAGTCCTTGTGGACAACTTTTTTTCTCACCCTGGCGGTTTAAATTTCCAAGATTTTTTTTTTCGATCCACCCAAGTGTGCACCTTGAAGCAATTTTTCAAAAAATCGATTTTGTTCTTTTGCTATGATTTTGTTTTGGATATAATTCCTCTGCACTGACGAACAAGTTATCACAACGGGGACAAGCAAGTTATCACAATGGGGACAAGCAAGTTATTATAACTTGGAAGAACAAGTTATCAAAAAGTGGACGAGTAAATTACCATAGCATATTGGTGAGAAATTCATCATCCATTTTCTGTAAATATACAAGCAAACCATATGACCTTTTAATTTTCCACTACGGTCAATGCTGTGCGAGTACCGCTAGTTAAAAATTAAATACAGGATTTCAATTTTTTTAAAATGATAGAAGTTAAAAAAATCACTTGTTGTTCAGACATTAAGGAATTTTCAAAGTTTACAAGTAAGTTCTAAAAAAAATGTGTCCAGCTTAACATAAAGGGGTAAAAAATTGCCACCATAATAATCCAAATGTTTTTCTATTTGCAGAAGTAGGAAGAAAATACTAAAGCAGATTTATGATATCAAAGAATAAATTTCAAATCACTGGGCCTTAGCAGTTTAAAGTTGAATCCTTGCTTTTTTAAATAGCAGGGAGAAATAAAAACTAAGTTTCAATTAAAATTTCAATGTAAGTAATGGAAATTAATCATGAGTTATTCAGAATTGCTTTGTAACTGCATACTGCTCATCCGACCATCAGTTTGACTCTTCTATACTATAAATTAAGTTGTTGCTTCTAGTTTTCTAATTACTGACATGCATAAAAAATACTAAGCATTGTTAACTTTATGCACAGTGTAGTAGTTGTGAGTTTTTCCTGCAATAACTCTTTTTTTTCTTGTAAAAAATAAATTTGAAACTTGTTTTTAAATTTAGATGTTGAATGAATTTAATCATAAAATATATGCTAATTGATAATATTTATTGTAACATGCTATCTGTTATTTCTCTCTACATTAGAAGTTATGTTATTCTAAAAACGTTTACATTCTTAAAATTCTATTTTTCAGTTAGCCTTTCTCATTCATCATCTCTACAGTTTGCAGAAACAGACTGTTCTATGTTTCCACACATTACATATTTAGGATGTGCTGTTATAAATGCTCCTAGAAGTGAGAAAGAAATCCAAAGAAACATGGCCATTTTAAATGAGCAAGCTTTGGACCATGCTATACAAATTACTCTTTCTGTTCCTAGTCACTCTGAGGGATGCGTAACGTATGTATTTTTCTTCAACTGAAATAAATGACTTTTTTCTTTTCTTTTGAGATACACTGTCATTTTTTTACGACTTTCTGTTTGAGGGTTGATTTTAGTCAAATGCTTCTTTGCTTCTTAATAATTAGTAACAGTTTCAATAATTGACTTTAGCTGTATGCAGGTTTAATTTCAATATGATAGTAGTCCAAAATACGTCTTTTAGATTCAAAGCAAAATGATTAATTAGTTATTCATTGAGTATTTCATCTTTAGATAAATGTTAGTAAAGACTGTCTGGTATGGTGCTATAAATTGATTACAATTGTTCTGTATTGAAAATCAAATACAAAATTTCATCCAAATCTATGTTCTTTATATTTTTGAAAAATTTATGCATTGTCATATGCATAACTTTGAAAAAGATGGATCCTTACAGATTTTCTTGAAATTTGTTGCATTAGCTATGTGTTACAATGGGATTTTAATAAAATCACTTTCTTCATTTTAATAATTATAAATGATTTGATTATTTTAAGGTAAAAAATATATATGTTGAATATAATAAAATTTATTGATATTTATGTATTATTCAACTCATTTATGATAACAACAGATTTCAACAAAGGAAAAATAATGTTGTTCTTATAAGTTGAACCACACTCTATATTTAGAACATTTCTTACCACTTTCAAACATATTTATGTTTTAATAGGCTTAAATTATTTAATTACATTAACGAATGATGTCAAAACATCATAGAATTAAAATAAATAATAATTCATTTTGTTTTAACACTCTTGTGTGTGGTTTATAATTTTGAAAATTTTCTGGTTTTTATGAAATATTTTAAAGCAAAAAGGTTCAAATTGTGCTTCTGCTTTCATTTAAAATTTAATAGCATTTTTGAATGAAAACAAGAGTAAATTTCATGTTCATATGTTTTGCCATTTTACCTTCATCTTCAAAACATTTTTAAAATGCTTTAATAACTCTTTCTTCTTTTTAAAAATAAACTTAGTTATACCAATGTCTTGCATAGATTTTTTGAATCCAGTTTTTTCAGGGTTTATGTGGTCTTGAAATGTTCTCAATTTTTGAGTTAATGATCTGTATTTTTAAAGTTTTCTTGATATGCATGAAATATTGAGTGGGAAATGTTATTTTAGTTGAGTCAAACTAAAATGAAGATATAGGTTTACTCCGAGAATGGTTTGACTCAAAATAAGTTGTTTATCCTAGTGAACTTATACAAAATCTATCTAAAATTTTGACTCAGTGACTTTAAGCCGTTAGGAATCATAGTGATATGTCAGATTGTAATTGATAAAATACCTTATGTGAGGCTAACTGGTTTATTAGCAGGGGTGCTCATCTGGGGGGAGGGGTCATGGCACAGACTACGCCATTGAAATTTTTAGGGGGGTGTTTTGGGGATTATTTTTTGCTTTTGTGGGATCTTTGAAATATTTAGGGGGGTGCAACCTTACTCTTAGAGGGACACCCCTGTTATTAAAGATTCAATGTGTAGAAGGGGAGTATAACCTAATTTAATTTTAATTGAGGATTGTCATAGTGCAGAGGTTCCCAAACTTCAGACCTCCACGGACCCGTCCGGAAAATTACAAACTTCGCGACCTCCCTGCCCTAAAAAAGAAAAAATAAGATTTGACACAGTTAAATTAATTTTTTTCCTAATATGTCTTTACATGTTTTTTTCCATAAATTGGTGAATTCATTGTTCTGTATATTTTTCAGAGCTCTTGTCTGGTGTTCATTTCTTACATTATTTTTTTGAGTTATGGAAGTAAATTCTACTTCAAATTCAATTAGGAATGAAAACATTATCACTAAATTTCTACAACATGAGTCTTGAAAATTTTGGAGCAAATGTTTTAGTCGAAGTATAATATCCCAACTGTAAAAATGTGCTTCAATGTTTGCATTTTACTTAATATATTTTTTTAACAATATGAACTTCGTCAGATCACAAAATTAATTAAAGTGTAGTTTGTTTATTTCCTAGAGTTCCGAGGGGGAGGCTGCTGCGCCCTGCATGTGCTTAAGCAGGAACTTTTTTATTCCTCATAAATGTGCTTTCGTTTTGAATTAAACAATTGTTTCTCGTCTTTCAATCTCAATTATATTTAAAGTTTTAGCTAGAGAGCAACGCGGACCCCCTGGCATGGGGTCCGCGGATCACTGTTTGAGAAACTCTGTCATAGTGTATTGCATTTAGTGATGTGGATCGGGTAAATACCCAAGCAGGTAGGTAAATATTTTACCTACTCGCTACTTCTTTAAAACTTCCAATGATAACCAGATGGGGCAGTTATTTGTATTGTTTTCAAAATTTAAAAGATTACAAGTTTGTAGTTCAAACTTTAGCAGTCAGTGAATCCTAGTTGTTCAGTGAATTAAAGAGGCTCCTAGATCAGTGCTTCTCAACCTTTTTTACTTTGCGGCACACTTAAGAAATTTCTAGATCAACGGGGCACACTAAACTTAATTTCGCAATGGTAATATATAAATGTTTTTATCATTCACTAGTAAAAAGACGTGGGGGGGGGGGGACTTTTTTCACATGAATGAAACAATTATAACTATCGTAGTGTATTTAAATTTATTTAGAAAGTAGAAATATTTCGAATGTATTGCGGTTGATAATGAACAACAAAACTACCTATATCAGACTTCACAGAAAATTATGCTTGATATGTTTCAAAGCATTTCTGTCAAACATATCATTGTAGTGCACACTGTAGTTAAACGATTTATCAAGAAATGTTTCAAGAAAGAAGCAAGCAAAAAATTAAAAACATGCACCTAACTTCCGTTTGACACTTATGAAACACTTGAGCCTGCCTTGAGGAGCAAAGACGTTTGATGTTCTGCTCTATGCTGGAAAGAGCTATACACGAAGTTCTTGATCCAAGATCTTTAGATATGACTTCTTGCAGTGTTTTATAAGTGTGAGGGATGAGAAGCTGAATTTAGTGGAAAATGGTAGTAGCACATCAATAGCAAGACCAGAGATGGTGGGATACTCATTTTTAACCAGCAACCAAAATTCGTCCGGAGGGACTTCACTTATCTTAAGTTTAAGAGTACGGTCGCTCTTGAGGTCCATAAACTCTTCTCGCGCCTTCAAAGAAAGGTTATTTAATTGATGCATCCGCAGAGGAAGAGAATGGATCGCGAATCCAATCATACTGTTCTATGTTAGTATTCTTGAAATAGTGCTTAGGCTTGTCCTGAAGTATGACTAAATGTTCTGTCACCACATTAAGCAGATTTTCTTCCATGTCATTTCCTTCACATACCATGTTGATGGCCCGTTTGAACATGTCCAATGATCCACGACTTTCTCTCCACAGCTGAATATTTGATTCGAAACCGTTTAGCTTGTCCACTCATGTAACTAAATTCTCTCTTTGTCCTTGCATTTTCCGGTTCAGTTCGTTAGGATGTTCAAAATTGTCTGCCATGTACGGTAGTTTTGCCAGCCAATGTATTCGTCTTTGAACAAACTGGCGTATGCATTTCGTTTTTTAAAATCAAAAACTGTCCTACCTCGTCCCTCAATCCAAAATTTTTGATAGTACCTTACCACGTGAAAGCCAGCGAATCTCTCTATGTAGAAGTAGAGAGTGGTGATCTGCTCCCATTTTTTCACACAGTACGGAGAAAAGGCGAGAATTAAGCCGCTTACCTTTTTATGAAATTCACGATTTTCACAACTTCAGCCAAAGCTGACTTCAGCTCATCTGGTAAGTTCTTTGCCATGAGAGCTTCCCGATGGAGGAAACAGTGTATGGTTTGAACACTTGGTTTACGATTTTTCACATTCGAATGGAATCCTATGATAGGCCCTGTCATTGGAGCAGCTCCGTCGGTGCAAACAATTGTGCAATTTTGCAAACGATCCCGTTGCTTTTCAAATATTCATCTGTGACGCGAAATATCACAACACCGGTTGCACGTTGAGGAAGTTCTTTCCATAAAAGATAATGGTCTTTATTAATATGTTCCTCATCAATGAAGCGCACAATGACTATGAGTTGTGGACAGCTTCCGATGTCTGTTGATTCATGAACTTGAAATTCAAATTTTTCAGCTACTCGTAATTTCTCTACCAATGTTGCATCTATGTCAGCCGACATGTCACCAATTCGTCTCCTGATAGTCAGAAAGTGGCATTCAGACCACCTCCTTCTCTGCTCCGGGTCCTAGCATTCCCCACACAATTTCTTTGCACGCTGGTAAAATAAGCGTTTCACCGCTAGTGTGTGGATTTTTCATTTTGGCAATTAACCATGCAACATTATACCTCTTGAACCCTTTTCAGAAACCTTTGCGCTAGCTTTCATGAAAGAACTTTGCTTCGAGTTCTCTTCCTGCAATCGCTTGAAGTAACCGATGACTTTGCCCAAGTAAGAAGGATATTTAGTAGACAGGTGACGCATTAATTTGCTAAGGACCACGCTTCATTTGGTAGTTTCTCCCTGAAAATAAGGCACTCAAGTCTTGGTGATTTTATATCTCCGATCCATGAAGAACCGAACGCCAGGTACCCTTCCCTGCACTGCCTACTCAGCGACTTACTCCTTTTACTTGGAGGTCCATCTGTATCAGTACGTTCAATCGCAGATTTAGCAGCTGATGAGCCTTCTCTAACCAAGACTTTTTTCATATCGCATTCGTAATAACGGAGGTTTTGCGCCAATTTGAATAACACACTAAGCATATGCAGACTAGCCAGAATGTCACTGCTGGTGAATTGAGCGTGAATAATTTGTGTCTAAAATAAGCCGAATAAAAAATAATAATAATAATAAGGGCAATAGCAAACAAAGGTTAGAAAAAAAAATCTTTTTTGTTGATTTGCTTTTTATAGATCAACAAAAAAATCTTTAAAAGCAATACATGTCTGAACGTTGGCACCAACGTATGCAACAGGTAAAGTAAAGGCTTCATTTCACTCTCGGAATTGTTCATACAGCAATTACCGAAAAAAATCATTCGTCCTAGATTTTATTTTTTCAGTTCGATTTTTTTGTTTTCTTTTAATTTCTATTTTGCTAAGTCTCAGAATCGAGCTTTGAAAAACTACGATAAGTTGAAATTAGTATCGGAACTGGAAAAGAGGAAAACAAAAGCTAAAGCTAGGGCTAAAATTTTGGGCGGCAGGGCACGATCCCTGCCTGGGAGAAGGGAGCGATACTTTTGCGAAAGATTTAGAAAAAATTCTGTATAATTAGTTGATTTCGTGGAAACTAGAAACCGTTTCCTAAACTGAAAGTGTAATAGGATCACAAAAGATTTGAAAGAGGTGGGGCAGCAAATCCCGCCTCTCCCCTTGTTGGGTATGTCTGATTGCACACGATTGAGAGGGTGAATTGAGAAGTTACAGAACGATAAAAACGCTATTTGGTCAATTCGGTCATTTAAAATACATCAATGCTCTTTCTTTTTATAACTACGAAAATTCCGCGGCACACTGGGTTGTTTGTCGCGGCGCACCAGTGTGCCGCGGCACACCGGTTGCGAAGCCCTGTCCTAGATGATGAAATTTTTTGGCTTCATGTTGATAAAATGGTCCATATTTTAGAAACAATAGTAAAGTTGACTTTATCTCTAGAGGCAAATGAGCTGCAAATACATTTGGTCTATGGGCAGTTCAACAAATTAGAGAATATATTATTGGAACAGTTTCCCATGTCCCCTTTGCAAAAAAATAAAGAAAACAATTTTTTGAATAATTTTAAAGAAAGGAAAGAATTTGGCATTGGTCCAATTTATCTTGTTGCATATATTTTGGATCCAATGAATGCAAAGCAGGGATCTGAAACCACCTGATCTGTTCGATGGTTTAACGTTTATCTATCGAGTTGGGAAGCATATAAAATTAGATAGTGTTCAACTGAAGACTGTACTTGTTCATTATAGGGAAAAGACTGGGATATGGGGAAGGAAAATATTGTGTGAAGGGTTAGAGAGTATAAATCCTTTGTAATGGTATATATATATATATATATATATATATATATATATATATATATATATATATATATATATATATATATAATGCAAGAATATGCTTGAACACTTGAACTAGGTTTGGAGAAACTTTCTGCAAAAGATATAAGGGAATAAATAGTAATAATAAATTGAGTGACATTTCGTTACATTTTGATGTCATGCAGGACATATTACTAGGTTATAAAAGACTAGGACCTTAAAAATTAATGTTTACTTTTTTTTGTAACCAATTAAGCTTTTTACTTTTTGTAGGTTACCTTTTTATATCTGAAATTTGGCTATCAACATTGATTAGGCATATCCAGCACATTTAATGTGAATATCATATTAGATTGCTAAGTTGTTTCACACACTAATTCTTTAAATATGTGATCAAAATACAGTTTTAGGCAAAAATTTATTGTTTTGTATATGGTTGGTATACATAGTGGAATACATACAGAAAAGTATTTTAGTTGAATATAAATTTTTGAAATAAATACCCGGGTATATACCTAATTTTGGTATTTACCCAGGTATATACTCTGGGTATTTACCCCTAGAAATAAATACCCTGGTATTTTACATCACTAATTGCATTATAAATGAGTTACAAAGTCAAATTTCGTGTAGCTAGTAGTCACGGTCGCTTATTTTTACTTAGTTGGTTAGTTGGTACAAACTTATTAATATTTCAACCCTACAAGTTGCATTTAAATTGTGGCAGCTTATATTTGTGATGGAATTTTCTTCCTTGCAATTTCTGTGCAGGTTTTCACTAAAAACATTATGTTTTGAAAACTGATTTTCATTACTTGTTGAAAATTTTCATAGAAATAACTTGGTGTATTTTAAAAATGTAAGACTGTTCCATGATATTTTGTTATGAGTATGTACATGGTCTTCTGGTTTGAGAAGTTAATGCATATTTTTATTAAAAACTCTTAACCATAAAAATTTCTTTTTTGATTGATAATACTCGTTTTTGAACAAAGTTGAAAGTAGTGATTGATATCATGTAATTTTTTTTTTTTGACATTGATATCAAAACATTGCCCTTTTATAAATGTTCCTTCAATTATTACACAAAAGTGCTTGGATGTAATTAAAACTTGTGTCAAGGTGAGTATGAACAATGTTATTGCATTTTTAAGTTCCGTTTAACTACAGTAAACTCCCGATTATCGGCGGTCGGATCATCTGCGGCTCGGATTATCCGCAGGTCCTTTCACATTTCTTTTTCTTTGAAACTTATGATTGTGTTGTTGTTCACTTTTAGATTTTAAATATATTTTTGAAATTCAAATGTTAGTAGGTGCAATGTAGCTATGTTTCTAGTTATAATTTAAATAGATGTGTGAGTGTCATCAATATGTTTTATCTATTGCATACATTACCTATTCTTCGGGTTATTCACAATTACCATGCCACCCTATTCCGCGGATAATCAGGAGTTTACTGTAGTTGTTTCTACTCTTAAAAACATAACTGTAACTACATAATAAAATTTAGTTCTATGAGATGCTTTAAAAAATTGTACGATTTTCTCTTCCTACAAGCATTTTACCCTTAAAAAAAATATGTTGCTTACTTAAACCCTGTGCTAATAAGTTTTTAATTTTCAAAACTTTTTGTAAATAGTTGATTTTATTTTTTTACATATATAGTGCTTACTTTATTTTTTAGGTTATTAGATTCTGAAGGTCCCAATGAAATTGCCAGCTTTTTAATTCACTGCATTCTTTTTTGCGCAAGGGGTAGACCTGATACTCCTGAAAAAGAATGTTTTGCATTTGCTTGTAGTCATGGAGAAACAGCTGAGACATCTATATTCCATTGCCATATTTTTAAATGTGACAGTCCTGAAACAGTAAGTTTCTCATTTTTCAATGCATGCACTATATAAAATATGAATATAAGTGTACAGTGGAACTTTGTTAAACTGCTCCCCGAAAAACCGCCTCCCTCTTAGATCGCAAATAAATCTGGTGAAAAAAAACATTCAGTATAGGAATGCAATACAAATTCCCTCCTTAAACTGCCACCCCGCCATCCACCAACCGCCACTGATTTCCAAGGTAAACTGCATATTCGGTATGATAATATTCCCGTTTAAACTACAGATTGGTTGTTCATGAACGAACTGGTCAAAAGAACGAATCCTTAAAATGAACGGATCTGTTCGTTCACTTAAAAAATGAACGACCGTTCTTTTGAATGATGAGCAGTTTGGAACATTGTATTGATGCATTTGTGATTAAAATCTCATTAAAAAAATGTACATTTATCTTCAACTTTTTAACTCTCAAGCAATCTCAAATTTCCTTTTTCTCAGTGCAGTACAATATATTAATTTTTGAATCTTTTTACTTACTGCTTTTTAATCATCAGTTTTCTTTAGCAGTTGCACTTAGTCTGCAATTTTCCAATGTATCCATCAGTAATGTTTGTGTAACTTGTTTGGGCTACTGACAAAATGTTTGGATATTCCACTTCCTGCCCCACGCAACCAGGGTTCGTTTAAAAACCGGTTTTTTTTTTGAAGAAAAATTTTTTAGGGGGTTTGAACTGAGTTTTTTGGTTTTTATTACAATTTGTAAGAAAAACAACTTTACTTTAGAAAAATCATGAACGTTTTATGAATTAATTGTTAAGGAATGTTTAATATTTATATTTCTACCTAATTTTTTGTAATTATTTAAATAATTAAGAGTAAAATCTTTTAATTTCATTTCCTCATGCTTAGAGATTTCTATTGGAGAATATTGTTGGAAAATCTTTAACTATTATAAAAAGTACAATACATAAATGGGTCTTTCTCTTTGGTATAAATTATCAAAAAAATAATTTACTGTGATAGTTCAGACATTATTAATTAGAAATTACCTAGAATAAATTCTTGCAAATTAATTTCCTCATAATCATAGCTATCTACTATAAATGAAAAAATTAAAAGTAAAATTAAACTCACTCATTCTTAAACATGGAAAATATTTGCAGTATCTACACATGGCCGTCCCAAGAGGGGGGCGAGCGGGGCAATCGCCCCAGGCGGCATGAAATAAGGGGGCGCTGCAAGGTGCCCCTCATCGTATAAAATGCCCCGATTGTATAAAATTAGGGGCGCCCACTCATTTCGTGTATCATAGATACACATTCATAGAAACACAAAATCATTGCAATGATTCTCTATTTTTTCCTAGGGCACGAAAATATTCCTCTCTCCAAGTCTCCAAAACATTCGTTTCCATTGTATCTTTGAAGCAGATGCAATTTCTGATAATATAATTGTTTAAAATCAAGCAAAAGGCATGTATATTTGTCTAGTTCTCACCAAAGCCTGAATTCTGCCCCTCCGTGCATTGGCCATAAAAAAAAACCATAAAAAAGTTTTAATGGGGCACATTGAAAAAGCAATTTTTTTTTATATTTTTTTGATCGGATAGGAAAAGGGGCTAAAGCTGTCTGGTCAAAATTTTAAAACTTTTAGTTTTAAAAACGCGATTATAGGCCATTCTTATTGACGTTAGGGTATGGGAGGGAGCCCAGAGACTGTTTCCAATTGATTTTTTAAAAAAATTGATTGAAATCAATTCCATCTCCCCCTGCAACTTTTCAAAGTTGAAGTTTCAAAAACGAGATTTTAGACAAACGTTGAAGATTTTTTGGATAGGTAGATATGGAGCATTTCCCAGGAAAATTATTCAAAATTATGGTTCAAAAAATTAAGCAATATTTTACATTCAGGGGCTATATATCAATAGTACTTTTCTCTACGCCTCACCTTTAGCTTGGTGCATTAAGATTACCTTATAATTTTCATAAAAAAATAAATGTCTTGGATTAAATAGTTACTAATTACAAAAAAGCAGACACTAAGTTAAAAGTGTCGACTGAATAAAGTAACTATTAACTAAATATTTTAATTTTCAGCTTTAGTTAACAAAACATAACTTTATTAAAAATAGTGAAATTTGCTCGCAAAGATTTTATGAAATTTTGAAACATTATTCTAAAAAAAATATATATATATATATAAAAAATGTAATGGGGAAACTAGTATTAAAAATCATTATAATTAATAGGCTGGTTATGGGTTAATTTCTTATCGCAGCGCATCCCTAAATTTAACTATAGATTATATCGATTCAATGTTATCACGAGTTTCATCAAAAGAGTATAATATACGAATTTAAAAACAAAATAAAATCATTTCTTTCAATGAATAAATAACCTTTTTACTTCTTACCCTTTTGATGCAGAAAACAATTTTTATGTTGGATCTCTGACAAAAAATTTTTTCAACAGAAATGCCTTATGATGGGAAATATATCTAACCCAAACTGCACTTTCTTCAAACAATGTCCAAGTAAACTTATCAGATCAAATTTTAGAACATCGCTAACCAAAAGCATCTGTTGCGCTCTGATGAGTCAAATTGGCAATGGTCAAAGGCTGCATTTCTTCAACTCTCTTGTGACAAAACTCTTATCGCATAATTGATACCATCTGGCCTCACAGGGGTCCAAATTTCTTTGTGTGCACTTGCAGAAGCGGACGATCGACGACATTAGGACTCGACCGATGCATCGGCGCCGATGGTTCAACAATTTAGCCATCGTCATCGGCGGCCTATGCTAACTTGCATGAAACATCGGCCCATCGGCCTTAAAAAACATTGAAAAGCTGATGGAATTGGCCGATGTTTTTGAAAAAAAAGGACCTTTGTTGTTTTACTTTTTAATACAAAGTAAAGGGAGTTATTGTTCTCATATAAAATTGTTTACTTAAATTTCAGTATGAATTTCTATTTTAGTCACCCCTGAAAGAGTTTTTTATACAGCATTCAGGTACCAAATAAGTTAATTGTTGCGTTGTTTCTTGCGGCTGGATGTACGTATGTATCTCTCATAATTCATAACTCAAAAATGGTAAACTGTAGAAGGCTAAATTTTCGCATGTGGGGTGTGCGTACGTTCCAGTTGTGCACTTCACTTTTTGTTTTCGATCGGGGGTTCTAAAAAGCCTATTTACTCATTTTTTGTGGCTATTAATTACTTATTTCAATGCAAAACTAATATAGCATCTCAGACTGACAATCATTCGGCGATATATTGCCGAATTGGAGACCATGGAAACAAATATGAGATGGCGAAACCGGCTTTGTTTCATTTTGTTAGATTCCACTTGAAACGACGGTAATTTTTAATTTTTTCGATATTTGTAATATGAATCACAGTAATGCAGTCTTTTCTGTATTGCTTCGGCGGTGCTACACGTTTGAGGCCCGTCGAAATACATTTTGGGGCCCTATTTCTCTAGCACAGAAGTTGTAAAACATTTATCATAAGCATTTTTGTAACTCCTACGGTTCCCTTATGGTTATGGGGCCTCTCGCGCAATTGCAACATTTGCTATATTTTAAATTCGCCACTGCACGTCAAAACATACTCGGATGCAAGTTTTAACAGAGTTTTTCTGCTCAGTGTTTATTATTATTTTGAACTTTATTTTTTACGATTATTTTTTGTATTTCCGAGAACACTTGCGTGCCCCTCCTCCAAATCGAACAATTTCTGAAATTTGTTAGGCATAAATGCCTGTTAATAACAACAGTAAATAATCCTATCTCATCACCTCACAACACCAATAGTAAAAGAATGTTTTTCCTTACTTATAATGTATTACCAATCATTCTGCATGACTGGGGTAAAAGAATCTTATCAGCACTCATTCACATTGGTCGAATCGACCGAATGTTTGTTTCACCTTCGTTCACCCTTGGCGGGAACTCCGTTGTGGATGACGTCATAGAAAGCTTCTAGAAGAAATCTGAAGGCACGTGTGCTTAACGATAGCAGTGATGTGTCCGTTCACGTGACTCGGATATGCTAATGACCCGGGGGGGATATTTAAACTGCTCGCGGCTTTAGTTCGCTCTCTCTTTGATCATCTCTTGTCGTGGTAGGCGGTCGCTCGTTCGGCATTCGAACTTGCTTGTTCGTGCCGTTTGCACTTTATTAGAAATGATTAGCTGGACTTAGCTTATTTTCCAATGGGTCTACTTTATCAAAGTTTTTAGTCAATAGTCATGCAGTTTGCGTTGCACTGTTAGTTATCTCATGCAGAAGAAGCATGTAAAGAGATTATGTTGTTAGTATTTATTTTTATCATTTACAGCGTGTTTTTATCTATTTACATTATCGTTTAAATAAACTTCATGAAAGTTAGAAATAGTTTGTCAAGTCTTATTTCCGAACTCACTCTGCTAGTATCAAAGAAACATTGGGGAGATATTATTAGATTAGAAATTCTCCCCAACAACTCTAGTTGTACTTCTGAGTTGTTTAAAACTAACACCATTCATAAAATTGGAGATCTTTTTTTCAAGCTTTTTCTAATGTTGTCAGAAATTGATTAAAGACGCTTTGAATGGAAACATAATTCGGAAACCAAAGGGACTTTTGAATTTTTTTCTTCGAAAGTGCTGAAGTAGATTCAGAAACTCTTCCAAGGCGTTGGTGGCAGCGGTTCTGTACTATAAAAATGAGCCCGAAGTTTAATGTTGTGAGTCACTTCAAAATCAGAGGGTGACCCCCCCTAACCCACCCTCATCGTTTCAAGCACTTCTTAAATATTTAGCGATTATTTATTTTGGTCAAGAAATATCATTTTGCGTATTTCTTATACTTGTTTCACCTATATTTCGTAATGCGCCATCTTTTTTGCATCATTAATAGTGATCGATTTTTTTTTCTGTTGTAAGTAACTATTTTTTTTATATAAATATATAAAATAAATGAATAAGTTACTTTCGTTTTCATCATATTTTTAATAATATGTTATAGAAAAATTTCAAGGATTTTCTATTATGCAATTTTTTAAATTTCAGAAAATTATTGTTAAATTTCAAATTTTAATTTGAACTTGTTTGTAGTGCTTCATAAAAGATTAAACAATCAAATTGTTCAATATTACGTGTGAAAACATCAGATCAAGTAGTATATGTGTTCAGTTATTAACTTGATGTAAATATTGAGTTTGTTTATTGTGGCTGCATTTTAAGAACCTCGCTCTTTTCATGGCTATTTCTTCTTTTTCGCAAAATTTATGTCACGGTTATAGCTTTTATGAGAAATGCAAATTTTTCCTTTCATAAATTTTAAATAAGTATAAAAATATTCTTATTATGATTTAATATTATAATTTATCTGACATTTCCCTACGTGCAATCTTTCCACTTTAATTGCGTAATTTGTTGACGGTTTCATAGTTTTATTCTTAATTTTTTTTGAATGATTAAACAACATAATTTAATGTTTTTAACGATGTTTAGTGTACCTAAATCCTTACATTATTACAATATTACTGAAATCTTAGTTATATGTTCAATTTAAAAAAAAGCCAATTGGTTATTAAACAGTCTCTTTGTTTTCTGCCCTTATTTTTATTTTATTTTATTTTATTTTATTTATTAATTAATTAATTTATTTTTCATGTTGTTTTTTCTCTTCCATCATACAGCAGTCAAAAAAGGAGAAGCATAACTACATCCTATACAGATTGTACGCGGTGCGATCCAAAAGTTCGGGGGACAAGTTGTATAAAACCTTACCCAAAATAGTTCACATTACCTAAGCACATCCATCTTCAAAAGGGCACCTTGAGAGACTATGTACTTCTGCCAGTTTTCATATAACTCTAGGAAACACTCCTGGAAGCCATTTTTCGCTACCTTCTGTGATGCAGCTTTATCTTCTCCTGATGGAAGAAGCGGCGTCCATGCAATTTTTTTTGTTGCTGGGAACAGGTAAAAGTCACACGTAGCTAAGTCCGACGAAACGTTATGTTATTTGTTTGTCGCATCAACGTTGGCAGAAGTGCATAGTCGTTCAAGGTGAGTATTTTGTAGATAGATGTACTTCGGTAATGTGAACTATTCAGGGTAAGATTTTAAACAACTTGTCCTCGAACTTTTAGATGATACTACGTACGTATGAGTTTTCAACTTACTATTTCATAACGTTTTTGAGTGACGCAAGTTTACGCGCATGAAGCCATCACAAGAGAATTTGCGATAATTAATTAAGGAGGCGTTCAAAATAGATATTTCGGTCATCTATATGTTCTTAGGTACATATGCATGCCGAAAAAACTTGTGAAGTTTCAATTGGGCGATCGTAAAATAAAAATTTAGGTCGAAATCCGATTTTTTCTTCTTTTTTTTTGTGATTACAATTCCTTATTCGTAGAAAGGAAGTAAAGTGAAATGAAACAATGATCCTTTAAATCTCTGACAATCTTATCAATTTATTTCTGTTAGTTTTTTTTTTTTTTTGCCATCGGCCAACGGCATCGGCCATCGGCAATCAGCCGTTTAGAGGAAAACAATCAGCCATCTTTGAACAATCGGCCAACAATCGGCATCGGCCCATCGGCCAAAAAATGCCATCGGTCGAGCCCTAGACGACATACGCTATTCTCCCTTCCCCCTCAATAGCCATCTAACCCCCCTTTTTACTTGACAGATTAATTACCCATCCCTCATTCTTTTTTGAAAATTCCCGATAGCCTGTCGCCCATGGCTTTTTTTACACCCTCCTCTGTTTGTAGCATATCACTTTTGCTGCATAGCTATACCAGTTCAGTCTCTCTCCATTTCTTGACGACACCCAGGCGGTAATACCCCACGGCTCCCAACGAGAGGATGCCATCAATAGACAATTGTCTGGGAAATTGCTGTAGAAACCTTTCTTTTCAGAAGAAGCAAGTAACAAGTAATGAATTTTAGCAACAATGAACAAACATGTGATTGAAAGAGAATTTTTTTAGCAATTCAATATTTTGCATTGAAATTTTTTGAAATTCCCCGCCGGAGCAAGGAATTTTCCCCAAGGGGAAGGGGTAAGAGGTCTCCGACAGGGGGGCAATTGCCCACCTTGCACCCTGTCTGATGCCGCCTCTGCAGAATGCACTTCTCAAAACGAGTTTGTGCTCCAGCTGGGAAAAGCCACGAAGGATTCTGGTTAAAACCTCTTTCTTGGATACAGGGTGCTAGCTTTTTTTGCATCTTGTTTTCCATTCGTTTTTTTTCTTTTTCGGAGAGTTGGAATGGGAAAATGCGAGGTACTAAAGACTCATGTAAACGAGGCTAATGAGTCATGTGAATTCAGAGCAAAGTGAAATAAGCTCATTCTATTTACTTATTCAATCATTTATGAAATTGCTTATATCATTAGTTTAGAGGAAAAACTCACTAAGTACACTTTAAAAGTCATTAAGTGCAAAATTGTCCATAAAAAAACTAACCTGTGATGATTAATCCAAAAGTACAATATGCAGGCTTAAAACAAAACCTAAGCATAAATAAATAAATAAATAAATAAATAAATAAATAAATAGAAATAAAAATAATATTGCAACAAAAAATCCCCTATAGTTTTATCTGTAACAGTTAGTCCCCCCATAATTAACTATTTTTTGTTTTTTCCACATTTCCAGAAATTAATCAAAGTTCACTTAGTGAGTTTCTCCTCTAAACCGATGATATATTCAAGAACTAATTATTTCATTTGCATTCCTACATTTAAAAATTCACTTATTTATTCTTAAATCATCTATTTTTTTTATTCATTCACTGTTTGTTTTGTTCATTTATTAATTCTCATATATAAATCAATTAATTTATTTCATTTATTGTTTCACTATCTAATCATTTTTTCACTAATTTTGTTACTCTCTCATCTGACTAAAAAATATTTAATTAGAAAAATATTTTATTTTTCACTTTGCCCCTAAAAAAATATACCAAGGCTTGCCTGGTCCTGGTTTTAAGACAAAATCCTGGATTCCCGGTAAAGATAAATTTGATTTTAGATGACCAAAAAAGTAAAAAAAAAAAAACTGTGAGGGATTACTTTGGATAATTACTTTGTCATTTTCAACATTACCGAGTAAAATTAATATCAGATTAGCTTGTGAAGATTTTTACGACCAGATTAAAACCAAAATATACTTCCTAAAAAATGTCTTAGGCAATAAAAAGTCACATATTTTTTTTTCCTTATTCAAAGAGTTTCTTTTTACTAGTAACTTATACAGTGGCTCCCAAAAGTGTTCGTACACCTACGACTTTCAATGAAATAGGCCCCTATCCATTGGTTAAAATTAATATTTCGGATTAGGTATTTAAGTATAAGATCTATGATCAATTTCAGCCTTTCCCAACCTTTTTGATTGTGCGGCCCACCAGTTTTGTAGAAAACACTATTGAGGCCCACTAACTACTATACATTAGTTGCTCAGCCAAAATTTACTTTCTGGAGAAGGGGGGGGGGTGCACCTATTCATTACTGTCCTTAAGTGTAAATAATATATCTTGTTATTACTGAAAGTGCATTAAAAACAAGAGTTGTGGAGATGTTAATCCTCTTCTCCCTTCATGCAGCGCTACTGATGTACATATACTGTACAAGAACAATTTTCAAAATAATTTTTAAGAAAGAAAATAACTTGATTGTATTCACTTAACTGTCATAGCTGTAAGGACTCTCCAAAAAAAAGTCATTAAAGTTAAAGCTCCACGGGATTTTTGGTGTTGTTTTTCCTCTGGAAGAAAGTTGATATCTGGATTGAAACTGTGTGTGCAGATAGTTTTAGTCCCAAATGATTCGCAGCAGTCAATGCATTTCTACATTATTATTTTTTTTAAACTGCACAAATAGGTAGGTTGTCGAAAAGCCCCTCAAGGGTCTC
This sequence comes from Uloborus diversus, assembly GCF_026930045.1. Lineage (NCBI taxonomy): Eukaryota > Metazoa > Arthropoda > Arachnida > Araneae > Uloboridae > Uloborus > Uloborus diversus. The sequence goes on along the minus strand of NC_072731.1, from coordinate 75,271,033 downwards.
AACTCACTAATTAGTCATGCCCGTTCAGCAAAGGAGGGGCATTTTTAATTTGAGGCTAGAAGCTAATACTAGTTTCTTTGGCAATTTTCATTAAAGAAGTTTCTGAGATTCATTAGATTTCATCTTCAATTATAGGGAAAAAAATGAAAAAATCCTAATTTTAAAGGATTACTGACGGTGTATATCTATTAAGTGAATTTTTGCAAAAAACGCAAATTAAAACCCCAAGATTTATCTTGGTTCAGATTCTTGACCACTGTTCACGGCCCAGTAACACGCTGTTCATGGCCCACGGGCTGGGAACTGCTGATCTATTTTTAACAAAACTACTTGAACATTTTTAATAAAAAATTGAAACTTTTTTTTAAAATCAAAAACCAAAAAGTGCCAGATTTTATCTCACAAAAGTCTTTTTTTACACTTTTAAAAATGTCTATATATTTTTGAATAGTCTAACTTTTTATTAAGTTATTATTTAGTAGAATATCATTCAACATCCACAACAAAATTTAAACGTCTGCAAATAGACTTCAATGTTTTTTATTTATTTTATTTTTTGCGCACTTTCTGAGTAAGTGTTCAACCACACTTCAAGTCTTGAGTGTTTCTAGCTCTCTTTTCGTTTCAAAGCCGTATTTTCATAACCTAGCCTCCAGATAGCTTTAAATATGTTACATTAAGTTGAAATCTGGAGATTGAAGGGGTATTTTCTAAACTTTAGAACAATTTTTGAGGCACTAGACGTAAACGTTGAAAGCCATGTGCTTCTTATCGTTATCTTGATAAAAAACAAAGTTGCTTCCGATAACCAAATTTTGGCTAAGAGTTTAAAATTGATTTTTAAAATATTGAAATGAACAGCATGATTTATTATTTCATCAAAAAATTACAAACTACCAAGTCCTGATGATATGCACCCTCTGACAAGAACACCTTCACTGCCCTGATCAACGGATCCAACTAAGTTCTTAAGAATAAATACTTCAATTTTTCTTCTATTTACAAATATACAACAATTTAACCAAAAATTGTCGAATTAAATTTCATCTGTAAGTAAAACGTAATTTCAAAATGTTTTGATCTTATTTATCTTTGATTTTGCGACGAAAAGCGTAAGCTTTCTGTTTTTCGCACGGCCAAGAAAATTTCTGCGGGGAGAGGTCCCATTTAATCCAGCTATTCAGACAACTTGGCAAACAATTGTAGGTGAAAATTAAATGTAGAAATTTTCATTTAACTCTGCAGAAACTTTTACAGCACTCAAATGTGTATTTTTCATAAATTTTTTAACTGTAAATCTCCGATCACGCTTTGTCAGCTTTGCCGGTTGACCTTTTCTCACCTAGTTTTCAGTCCGATTATTTTCTTTAAAGCATTTTATCAAGCACTTTACTATAGAATGGATTAAATTAACTAATTTAGAGATATTTCAAACCAATATACCGTTACTGTAAGGAAAAACATCAAATTTCGAACGGTGTTTGATTTTTTACGAATTTCAGCCTATTTAAAGTAATAAGCGCAATATTAAGGAATAAATAAACATAAAATTAAAGCCAAATGACTCTTAAGGGTCAACACAATGCAAAAATAATAAAAAAAAAACGACATGTGATAATTTTAACCATGAATTTATTCAAAAATATTTCAGTGTTCGATGACTTTGGTGGCATATTTTTTCTCTGTCTTTTTGTTTTTTTAAACAGATTTCAAAAATAAAATCAGACAATGTTTTGAAGAAAACTAAAGAGTTTTATTTGGAATGGCATAGGAATGATGTGAAAAAAAATTAGACTTCATATTCGAATTCAGTTTCACGTTATTTTGGTTTACTACAAAATTTCAAGGTGTACGAACACTTTTGGGAGCCACTGTAAATTCTAACACGTAAGACATGAAATGTTTAAATTTATCTGCTTGTATCATTGCTATCCCTGGTTTTGGCTCATAATTAGTGACAATTTATTTACATCATTAAGAATTAACTGCCCTTTAAAACACTCTACTCTTTTAAATACCTGCAATGCTGGAAGGAGCATGGCATTCTGGTGTCCCAGTTTAACATTTCAGAAATCCGGCAAGCCTAACAGCCATTCAATTAAAAATTGCATTAGAATGTGTCAGTATTTATTTCTTTAGTTTTCCATTGAAATAAAATAGGGAAAATTTTAGATTTTTGAGTGTCGTTTTTAAATTTCATTCAGGAAAATATTTGGGAAAAATCTCCCCAAATGTAGGATGACACTTCAAATTTGAAGTCCGTTTTGGTACTAAATCTTCCAATTTATACTTTAGTATTTTACTGTTAGTTATAAAAAAACTTCATATTTTTAGAGGTATTTCAAAAAAAAAAAAAAGTTTGCTTTTTCAAAAATTCCCAAAAATGTATCTTTAAGAAATAGCCAGAGAATTGAGAAAGAAGCTCCCAGTTTTCTGGTTTCCTGAATCTCAGATAAAAGGTTCTGTACTGTACTTTGAAGAAAAATAATGTCTCTCAATGTCAGAAGTAAAAGTTTTAAATCAAAGGGTGGGGTGGGGTATGTGTATGAGAGTCATATTCATTATAATTACAGTCGGACCTCCATATATTGAAATAGCAAACTGACAGAAAAAAATTTGATGTATAGAAATTTTGATGGATAGAAACAATCTTATTTTATCATAAAAATATCCTGAAACATTAAAATTGAAGCTAATTTTATGTACAAAACCCAATTTCTAATTTATACATACATCGGATTAAATGAAAGTTAATAATTAACAGAAACTACTTTTTTGCGCCTTCATTCATCTTCATTCTTTGGTAATTCAACTTTATCTGCAACATTAGGGGATTTTTGTTTTGACAATGTAATCAAGAGAAAAGTAAAAAAATCAATCTACTTAACTTGAATGATTTTTACTGAAGCTAAAAAGACTAGGAATGATAGTCAACAGACAAAAGGGATAACTTGAAACTGATTTTAGTGTAACTGGTTACAACTAAGATTTGAAAAAAACTTGTGAGAATTTAAGAACTTCAAAACGGAACAGCAACCTATCTACACACCCCTCAACCCCAGATTCGTAATGAGTTTCATAGCAACCTTCAGTAAACATAATATTCCTTCCTAACTTCATTTTTCATGAAACAAAGTCTAAAATGCAAAAAAAAAAAATCTATGAATGTCTCAATTTTTCTTTTTTTTATATAGAGATTATTTGATATATGGAAACAATTTTTCTATATGATGAACATAGAAATTGGCTGGGATTTGGATCTATAGAAAATTTCGATATGTGGAAGTTGGATATATGGAGGTTTGACTGTAATTGAATTTAATAAACATTACTTAGTTTCATTACTAGGATGTTCTCGTGTTTATTTTGAAAATTAGAGCAGTTGTCAAATTAGATTAAAAAGGACTCTATAAATGATGTCGCACTTCTTTCATCATATTTGACCCCCTCCCCCCCTTTGTTACGAAAAGGTCACACTTCACTTTACCCCTACTCTAGTCATGCGCCATGCCATATTATATAAGCAGGCCCATGTCCAGGATTTCATAAAGGTCACGGTTTTCTTACAGTAAGGGGGGTGGGGGGGGGAATTGTCCAAATTCCCAGAAGCTTTGTTTTTAAATAATATTACCAGCTCTATTATTGTTTTTGATATACATATCAGGGCTGTTATGAACCTCACCATCCAGAAGGTAAATTATGGCTGTGCTAGCAACCTTAGTATTTAGCTTGATTAGATTCAAACCTTTATTATCTGATTACTGTGCGGTCTTGCAACAAGTACTAAATAATTCCCTAAGGACATTTGTTTTCAGATTTTGTATTCTTAGATAAGACATAGTAAACTAAATAAGAAAGGCAAATTACATTACCAAACACAATTACTATGTATCTTCCTTGCAGCAATTCTTCTCTTTTTGTGAAATTCCCTAAGTCAAATACAAATACAAATGTGACGACCAGCAACAGGCTCTGGGCCCAGCTAGGCTGGTCCTAGTCAATTAATTAGTCCCCAATGAAGATCCATGGCCCTCTTAAAGCTATCCACTCCCTTGCTCATTACCGCCTCTTCCGGTAAGCTATTCCAAGTGCCCACGACCCTGCTAAAGTAGTAGTTTTTCCTGATTTCCAAGTTAGCCTGAGATTTAAATAGTTTAAAACAATGACCCCTTGTCCTGCTTTCCCCGCAAAAATTTAATCCTTTTACATCTTTTATTTTGATAAATTTAAATAACTGAATCATGTCCCCTCTGACTCTCCTTTGCTCCAGGCTATACATGTTAAGCCTATTAAGTCTGGTATCATAATCTAAATCTGAGAGTCCCCTTACTAATTTAGTTACCCTTCTTTGAACCCTTTCCAATACAAAAATATCTTTCTTCAGATAAGGCGACCAAAACTGAACAGCATACTCCAAATGAGGTCTTACTAAACTCCTATATAAAGGCAGAAGAACTTTCTTAGATTTGTTTGAAATAGATCTATTGATAAACCCAAGCATTTTGTTGGATTTGTTACTAGCAATACTGCACTGTTGACTAAACTTGAAGTCCTGATTAATAAAGACACCCAGATCCATAACATTTTCTGCCTGATTTATGACTGAACCCTGTAAACGATATCTCATACGTTTATTTCCATGACCTAAGTGTAGCACTTGACATTTCCCTACATTAACTGCCATACCCCATTTATCTGCCCACTTAGTAATATGATCTAAATCCTCTTGTAGCTGTTTTACTTGTTCTTCGTTTTCGACAATCCCCATAACTTTTACATCGTCAGCAAAACAATTCATGCTTCCAGAAATATTTCATTGATGTCATTCATAAATATAATAAATAAAAGAGCCCTAAAACTGATCCCTGAGGAACCCCACTTAAAACATCACTCCAATTAGAATGATTTCCTCTCACAACTACTCTTTGCTTCCTACCAGTAAGCCAATTTCTAACCCAAAGTAAAGTTTTTCCTCCTTATTCTTATGTCAGCTAACTTGCTGAGAAGAGCAACATGCGGTACCTTGTCAAAAGGTTTTTTTAAAATCAATATAAACAACATCCACACATTTTTTGTTATCTAAAGCTGAGGTAACCTTGTCGTAGAAATGCAATAAATTAGTAGTACAGGATTTGCCTTTCCTGAAACCATACTGCAAACAAGTCAACAGACTATTAGTCTCTAAGAACTTCATGATCTTAATTTTGATCAAAGTTTCGAAAATCTTACAAATCACCGAAGTCAAACTTACAGGTCTATAATTCCCAGCAATACCTTTAGACCCCTTCTTGAAGAGTGGCGTTATGTTAGCCAGCTTCCAGTCCTCTGGCACCGTCCCCGAGTTATAAGAAGCATTGAAAATATTCAAAATAACATCCACTAATTCCTCTGCACATTCAACTAAAATTTTTGGATAAATATTATCTGGTCCCAGAGCTTTAGTTGCTTTAATCTTTTTCAAATGAAATAAAACCTCCTCCCTGGAAAATACAAAATCTTCAAGCTGTATAATAGCTTGTGTCTTGTTAGTGTCAACTGTTGAGATACAGTTATCGTTAAACACACTGGAAAAAAGTTATTTAGAACATTTGCAATATCCCTATCGTTTTGGATTAAATTTCCATACTCATCAACCAAAGGCCCAATTTGACTGTTTCGAGCTTTCCCAGAATTAGCATAAGCAAAAAGCCTCTTAGAGTTCCCATCAATGTCATCTGCCAGCCTTTGCTCCAATTCCCTCTTCTGAATCCGTACCAAATACTTAAAATTTCGCCTTGCCTTACCATACTGGAATCTCTCCGCACTCTGACCAGTTTCTTTAAACTGACAAAAAGTGGCTTGCTTATAATTAAGAGCTTCTTTAGTCTCCCTGGAGAACCACATGGGCCAAATTTTGGTACTAATACCTTTTCTCCTAAATGGAACATAGTCCCCAACCGTTTTAGCAAGTTTATCCTTTTTTTCAATCCTGACGAAAAAACCTCTTTCAAGCTCTGCCTAAGTGCAGCAAAATCAGTGTTTCTGAAATTGGGCACAAACCTAAAATTATCATCTTTGCACACAGTCATTGTAACCTCCTTGTACGAAGCAGTATTAAACACAGTGAATGCTTTGTATTGACTGCATATTCAACTGTTCCTTAATCACTGTTTTTCCCAAACATGATTTTAGTTGATAAAGAGAAGACAATCGTAAATTGCCGGGAAACTTTAAGGATAAATATTAAAAGAAAAGAGAAAAAAATGCTGTACACGAACTTCAGCCGTAAAGTTCGTTTCAAGTCAAATGTGTACTTTTCTTTCATTTGAGTTTTTATTACTTTTCCCTCAATAGGAGGGGTTTAACCCCTAAACCCTCCCCTTGAACACAGCTCTGTACATAAGAATATGATAGTAAAATGTGCATGAAGTAAGTCACACACTTCTTTTACCCCTTATCACAGAAAAACAATTTTATGAACCCTCCTACCCCTTCAAAGCATGGCATCATCTGTGGAGAACCCCAAAGGATGTAATTATTATTATTGTTATTATTTTGAATTAGAAACTTTAAAACTGTCCTAAAATGATTGAAACTCTCATTACTGTGTTTTCTTTTAACTGTCAAATATTTTTCAGGTTGTGAAACTTTTGCAATGTTTTGCTGCTGCGTTTCATCGTGTTCCTAAACTCTCTCAGGGTCGAGCAGGCTCCATTTCATCTGAAAGAAATATACCTGTTGGCTTATCTGTAAAAAATAACCAGCAAGTTTTCATTTATGAAACAGTATTGGATATCAAAGAAGAAGATTCAAAGGTAAATAGTTTACCTGAAACAGGTTAAAAATTATACATATAAGGCGTTTATTTCTGAAAATATTCTCTCTTTTAATTAGACTATAATTGGGGCAAATCTAACCTGGCGGCATTGCGAAGGCTATACAGATCCTAATCACAACATTATAATGTTGCCAGGTTAGATTTTTCCCCTACTGTGGATAAATTTTCTTTTCTATTTTTCAAATATCTATTCTGCTGAAGAGTTGAAGGGGGGGGGGGAGACATTTCAAATCACTTGATTTTTCATCATCTTTAAGGCACATCATCCTTGGTACAGATGGAATTGAAAAACCATGTACAATATGAAAGTTTTATGAATTCAGGTAGACAAAAAAAAAAAAAAAAAAAGGTGAAGTAATTGTATCTGGATTAATTCTACCTTCTTACTTCTTTTAAACCTAGACCACAATATATCTATGTACTATAAAACACAACTTGCAACTGATTTGCTCTCTTTCTATTTTAAAATTCAGCTTAACATCTGTAATTTGTTCAGTTTTAGTGATTTCACTATTCAAATTTGAAATAAAATCCTAATTCATTTTTTAAATAAGTAATTATCGGTTTTATTCAAGTTACACATGTCTAAGTCTCAAAAATAATTCGTTTGTTTAGAGAGTCACCAGGCTTTAAAATAGGCTTTAACTCTTTTAGTTAGTATATTATTATTTTTATTTTTTAGTTTATTTATAACATGATAATACTGATTTAAAAAAAAAAAAAACTAAATTATTTTAATTTTTAAAGAAAAGTTTATTTAATTCATAATTTTTCTCTTGCCTGGCATTCAACAGAATATTTTTGTCATCAATTGTATTCATATGTCTTTTGAATGTCTTTCGTTTTAAGCTTTTAAACTCTGTATTCAATAACTCTTGTGCAATGATATTGTAATAAAGCAATTAAGACTTTCAGGAATATTACGTCTTATGTAATATTTCTGGTATATATTTTATATTCTAGTTCAAATTATTTGTCTCTACAATCTTTATTGTAGTCAATGTAGAGCATCAATATTGGTAGCAATGTTTCTTATGTTTTCATTTGTTATATAGCTCTATTGGTTAAAACCAACCATCACAGAAAATCTAAAGTAATATAAAAGAATAATTGGCTCTTTGGTTTAACGATACATTCTGTGGAAACTGAGCACTTTTGTTATGTCCATTCAGAAGCAACAGGAATGTTGGTCAATGACTCATATCAACAGGGACTGGTTTTAGTGCCTGCATTGGAAAATATGAGTGTCATGATGCAAATCACATCCATAACTTTCAACCTATGTATTTTCAAAGCCTGTATCTGTTATCTTTTTAAGTGACAAAAGTGTAATACACTCAGTAGCAGTGCATATTTACTTCTATTCCACAATCTTTGAAATACTGAATATTTCCTAGTATTGAACCAATTAAAACTTATGTTTGTTAATTTTACTTGTATCAACAATGTTAAAATTTGTATAATACGCTCTTTTTCCAAATACTTATGTTTTTTATAGGGAAATTTTGTGTCCTGTCCAAGAGAAAAAGATTACTTTAAGTTACGCTGCAATTTAGAGAAGATGATTTCTGTGACTATTAATCAAATATCTAGCAATAAGGAATTGAATATTCAACTGTAAGTCCTGATCTTCATTTTATTTGTTTTTAACTGTTATAAAAATTCATTAAAATTTAACACAAAAACAAAATTTTACTTTTATTGGCATCCTATTCCATACTTGCCAACTCTACTGTTTTTAGTGGGAGACTTCCCCCCTTTTTTACCATTTTCTCCCATTTTTAGTTTTTTCAATCAATCATCAAAAATTCTCAGTTTCTTCTCAATAGATTACGCTCATTTCTAGTCATCCATCAATGCCAGGGGAAAGTAGAACTCCATATAGTGCAGAAGAATAAGAACTGAAACCAAATTTTTCCCAAGGAAAGGAATTCTATGATGATTAGGCTAGAGAAGGCCAAAATAGGTTTTCTGCACCAACTTGCAACAAAGCTTCATTATGGGCGATCCTGCGCCATTTTCCCCCCTAAGCATAATATGTAGATGCGCCAGAAAAGAGTACCAGCTAAGTACTCCATTTTCCCCGTATTTATTTGTGTGCTTCGAAAATTCAATTTTTTTTTTGGAATATCTGACAATTTCCGATTTTTATTCTTTTTTCGAAATTTATTTTTTAGATGGTGCTGAATTTAGTGTGCACTGGAGGAATTGGCTTGTTGAG